>NW_006400106.1:576180-580009 GCF_000299155.1 Elephantulus edwardii | reverse complement strand
TTTAATCTGTTGTATGATCGGGGCACAAAATTTGGCCTTTTCACCCCAGGATCCAGGATTGAAAGCATCTTGATGTCTTTGCCTCTAACTGCCCGGTAAGGATATATAACCTTTTTAAAAATGAATTATATGATACCTATCGATGTATTTAACTACTTTAAAATTTTAGCTACTTTTTGTGATTTGAGTAAAAGCTTACAGAGCAAATGGGTATTTCCAACCATTCATACACATTTATTTTGTATTTATTTGTAACAATTATAATACCCACAATGTAATTGCACCTCTCCCACATACTCCCTATAATTCTCATCTCCCTTAAGGAGATAAAATCAACTATTTCATCCTCTCTGTATTCCCTAACCCTATGTACTATGAATGTACTTTCTAACGTCAGGCTTAGATTTGATTTTTCTGATTTTATAGGAAAATAAAGATAAAATAATCCTGGAAATCAAATTAGATATTTAAAATTTTTTTCATCAATGATATACATTTTATAACATTAATTACAGTAGATTAATATAATGAATTATGATGTCTGATTAATTTATAGAGCGTTCTGATGGTGTAGTTGACAGGGAGTTACATTGCTAACCCAAAGGTGATTCTTCTGTGTTGGTTCAAATCTACTAGCAGAAAAAAAGGCCATCTCCTTCCTTGTTATTCATAGTTTCTTAAAATCTGCTAGAGGGTCAGTCATGAGTTGATTTTGACTTGACAACAGTGAATTAAGTTTGAACAGTATATTGAATATTGCTTGTCCCTTCACCCAAATTAAGCATTAAGTAGATACTTAATAATTTTTACTCTTGTGTCCCTGGCTCTGTTCACCATCCCAGATGAATTCTGTATATAAACCTTTCCTTAGCTTTTTAAATTTTCTTTTTTTTTTTTTTTAGCTTTTTAAATTTTCTAAGATAATTTATTTTCTCTTCTTTAATTTTCTAAGATGATTTATTTACCTGTTTATTAAATTTTATTAAAAAATAATTAAAACATTCAAAAAGCCAAATTGGGTTTTTAAGGGGTGTGGCATGAATAGTGTACCCCTTTGCCAGTGAGAAAGTGGGGTGATGGTGGTGTCTCAGGAGTCTTTTTAACTTCTACTAAGTTTTTAGGAAAAGCTAATTGACAAACTTTATTTGACTACATAGCTTTTTAAAATTAACTCTTTTAGAAATTAATGTTCTTGGTGAAAATATCTCTCTAGGCTGAGGTATAAAGCCTGTTTGAAAGGCTGAGGGGTATTTCAGACATTCAGCATTCTCTTTTTGTGTTTTACATGTGACTCCATCAAGTATCCATCAGTGCTAATTGAGTTTGAGAATTTTAAAGCCATTTAGACAGAGCATAGTGGCTTAGTGGTAAGGAGTGTGATACTAGCCCAAAGACAGATGGTTCAAATCCTTCAGCTACTCTGCAGGAGAAGAATGAGCAGTCTCCTTCCATGCAGTTTACTATCTCAGAAAACCTGCTGGAGGTTCAGCTGTGGGTCAGTTCTGACTTGACAGTACATAACAACAAAAGTAGACATACATATGTATATATGTTGTTTTTGCTGCTTTTGAGATAATAATATTTAAGATCCATACTTTTTTTTTTCTTGGCTATAAGAAAGTAAGAATGATACGTGTCTAGAGGGAAATAGAAACGATCAGTAAAAAATATCATAGCTTGCTTTACTGGCTGACGTTAGAGTCCTGCTTTGCCATCTACACTGCAGTCATCTAGACTTCTAGGAATTCAACTCATTGCCATCATGTCAAACTGACTCTAAGCCGACCCTTTATTGGGTTTTCAGAGACTGTAAATTGCAAGGGCGAAGATTGTTTCTCTTTTCTCCCTTGGAGCCGCTGGCCGATTCTAACCATCAGAGAGGCATTACTCTTAAGATTAGTGGCTAGACTCTTCTTTCCATGATGCCACTAGGGCTCTCTTAGGAAATCAACATTGTGAAATCACCACCCTCTGCAGCCGTCACTACCTCATGAGTGGTATTGATTCTTTCCTTGTTTAACCAGTGTTTCCAGAATTTCATGTCCTTAGCTGAAAACTCTTGAATATCACTGTTATATAGTCAAATCACACTATAGGGGAGAAGAGAATAAAATAGACATGAGCACTTAAGATTTTTAGTAGGCTGAGTGATCACTTATTAAAATGCAGAACCCAAGTTGTAGTTGTGGGCAGATTATAAAGAAATTCTTTGATCATTCAAATAGAATTAACAGGATCAGCCACTTATGACTTCTTGTATTCAGCACCCTGGAGCCCTGGCACTACAATGGTTAAACTTAGTTGATTTTTTGAACTCATTTAATGATTCTGCGGGAGAAAGGCTTGGGACACTGTTTCTATAAAGATTACCACTTAGATATTTCTGGGGCAGTTCTTTCTGTCACCTGGTATCACCTGGTATCCAGTCCTACTTAACAGCTCCTTATCAATCACAACACATAGCCTGAGCTCAGAAGTCTATAAACTTAGTGGGTCAAATTCAAATCCACCGTGGTCTATTTTTATTTAGCCTTCAAGCTAAGAATGTAGCCTTGGGGTGGTGAACACACTTTGTTGTAAGCAAAAAGATTGGTAGTTCAAATTCACCCAGCTGTGCCTTAGAAGAAAGACTTGCTGGTTATTTTCTGAGAGGCCAAGGACTGAAGACTAGAAAGAGAATAGAGCCCCACTCTGACACACATGGGGCTCAGCGCTGGAGTCAACACTGTAGCAACTGGAATTGGACAGCTAAAAGTGGGTTTTATAAAGGATTGTAAAAACCCTGAAGCCAAAGAACATTAGCAGAAACTTTATGTGCCCTTTACTGAAAAAGTTTGATCTTTGATCCAAAACAGTTTTTCCTAAAACTTCATGTTAAAAATTAGCCATTTTTGGCCACATTTGTCCACTGTAAGTCACATTATTTGCATCAATATAGTTTTTGAAATAAAATTTTAAAAAGGAAAAGTTTTAATTAGAAACTTGGTAATATGTATAGTTGTTAGAAAGTATAACACATCACAATAAACATGTAACCATTAAGTTGAGGAAAGTTTGTTCATGGGTCACTTGATGTTCTATGAAGCCATGATTTAATGAAGCAAAAGTGTATTTAAACTCTGGAGTATTAATATAATGTTAGCCAATGTATGCCTAAGAAATAGTAAGAAGTTTGCTTTTATTGTTGTTCTTGTATGCTTTTGGGTTGATTCTGACTCATGGTGACCCTATAAGACAGGAGAGTTACCCCATAGAGTTTCCAAGGCTGTTCTTATAGGAGCAGATCATTAGGTCTTTTCTCCCATGGAGCAAGTAGTGGGTTCATATCACTGACCATTCAGTTAATAGCCAAGCGCTTAACCAACAAACAACCAAAAAGTAGAGCTTTCCATATAGTTTCTTAATATGATTATGTTTATGGGAACAGATTATCTTCTCTATCTCCTGCAGAGTGGCTTGTAGGTTTGAACCTACCATATGTTTGAACCTGTGGCCTTTTGGTTAACAGCCCAGCACTTATTCCATTGTATCATTAGGATTTTCATATTTAAAAGCCTAATGGGCTTATGGCATAGTAGGCACAATACAGACAAAGAAGTAAATTGCTGCTTTTTAAACGTTTCTTATACATTTAGAAATTTTTCATTTCTTTTGAAATAACATAAAAGAAGTATAGGGCAGTATGTGTCATTTATAACTGTTGTTATTCTTTCCTTTTGTTTTGTTCTTAAATAGATGGGAATACATGCATTCACCCTCAGAGAATTCCAAAGAAGCTGAAATTCTGGAAGTTCTGCGTCATCCCAGGGATTGGGTGCATTGATGCAGG
>NW_006400106.1:573013-575599 GCF_000299155.1 Elephantulus edwardii | reverse complement strand
CCATGGCCTGTATCAGGTACACCTTAATCTCCAGACTGACATCATTGTTCTTCAGTACTTTGGAGAGATCTCTGACAGCAGACTCTCAAAGCAATGGCTGCTAGTACTGCGAGTGTTGACTTTGGAGTCAAACAAACTGAAGCTGTTAAGAATCTCTTCACTATCTATCATGATTATCAGTTAGCCCAGTGGTAACAATCTTTGTTTTCTTGATGTTGAGCTTCAATCGATATTGAAGGCTGCAGTCCTTGACCTTCTGCAGCAATTGTGTTCTAACAGGTTGTTATTTAGCTTCTATATGATTGTTTTTTAATTCTTCATCCCCTTGTCATTAATTTCTAGCTTTATGGCATTGTAGTATACAAATAATACTTTGTATTATTTCAGTGTCTTTTAATTTGTTAAGGCTTGCTTTTGTGTCCCAATATATGATCAATTCTGGATAATGTAACACATACACTTGAGAAGAAAGTAAATTGACTTTTTTTTTCTATAATTATATTTTATTAATTTTCATAAACATTTACAGAGATTTTGGGCTTCCACTCATTCATTGTTGCACTATTCTCTCTACCCTCCTCCCAGTTTGTTCTTGTCCAAATGCCACAGTGCTTGTCAAAGCCAGTTCTGATTAATCTTCTTTGTCAGTGTATCCTTTGCCATTCCCTATCACTCCTCCCTGAGAGAGACTTCACCCTGAGTCATAAGGAAAAGGGGACGGCGTATTCTCTTAGCTACTTCCTGCTGAAAAGGGACGCTGTGGGTTTCAGGGTGAAGATCTTCTCTCACTACTCTAAAGGGCCCCTTTGGCAGTAGGAAACACATAGACTATTATGGAGATTGATTTTGGAATTCAGATGCACTCTTATTGATTGTGCTTGGCTGTACATGTACATATCCTTCAAGATGTATCATGGGGGTGTTGCAACCTAGAAGACACAAATTTGACTAACAAATAAATTGACTTTTAATTGGGTGCAGTACTTTGAATACATCCACAAGATTATGTTGACTGATTGTAAAGTTTAGATCTTTTGCATCTTTGTTAATTTTTTTTAGTTGATCTATCCTTTGTTGAGAGTGGTATGTTAAAGTTTCCTACCACTATTGTACGAGCAGTCAGGAATTAAGGAGACACATTGCACAGGGAAAATCTGCAGTTAGGGACCCTTCCAAATTATTGAGGAGTAGTGAAGTCAGTTTGAGCACTAAGGTGTGTCTGATTCAGGCCATAGTCTTTCTGATTATTAGCTATGCATCCAAGAGCTGGATAATGAATTAGGATGACAGAAAAAGAATTGATGCCTTGAGCTGTGGTGTTGGAGAAGAGCACTGAACATTCCATGGATGGCCAAGAGAACAAACAGATAGGTCTTGAAGAGCGTGAAGCTAGAGTGCTCTTTGGAGGCAAGACTGATGAGGCTTCATCTCACATACTTTGGACTTGTTGCTAGAAGGTACTATTCCTTGGAGAAGGACATGATGTTAGGAAGAGTGGAGGGTCAGCAAAGGATAGGAAGACCCTCATTCATGTGGATTGATGTGGTGACTGCTGCAGTGGGCTCTTGTGTGTCAGGAAGCGTGAGGATGGTGCAGGATAGAACAAGGTACAGATCTTTTGTTCATAGGGTCACTATTAGTCGTGCTTGACTCAACAGCACCTAACAACAGCAACCACCCCTATTGTGGTGCTGTCTGTTTCGTCCAAGTCTGTTAACTGTTTTATGTATTTTGTAAGTCTATCATTTGGTTCATTAAATTGACCAAGATTATATCTTCTTGATCTCTTGTGCCTTTAATCACTATATAGTGCTCTTCCTTATCTTTTATGGTGGTTTTCATTCTGAAGTTTATTTTATCAGAGACTAGTTACTCCTGGGTTTTTTTGGTGGGTGCCATTTGCTTGTTATGTTATCTTTTGCCCTTTATTTTTTTTATCTTTTTTCTCATTTCTATGTGTATTTTATAAGCAACGTATCAATTGGCTTTCTTGGTTTTTTTAATAGATTCTGCTATTCTTTTTCTCTGAATTGGTGCATTTAATCTACTCATATTAAGTGTGATTATTAACAGGCCTCATTTTATTGCTGGCTTTTTGCTGTGTTTCTTTTTCTGTTGTTTCTGGTAGCTATGATCCATCCACTTTCCTTTGGTGTCTGTGTGAAGGACTTCCCTTAGAATTTCTTGTAGAATTGGTCTTGTTTTCAAAAATTCCTTAAGTTCCTACTTTTCTGCAAATGACCCAATTTCTTCTTTATATTTCCTGGACAGCTTTGCTTGACATAGGATCCATGGTTGGCCATTGTTTTCTTTCAATTTTCTCTATATATTATTCCATTGTCTTCTTGGTCCCATGGTTTCTGTTGAAAAATCAAAACTTCATCTAATTGGTTCTCTTTTGAAGGTAACACTTTGTTTTTCATTTGCTGCTTTAAGTATTCTATCCTTGTCTTTGATTTTGGAAAATTTGACTATCATATATTTTGGTGTCTTTCTTTCTGGGTCTGGTTTGTTTGGGGTTTGCTGAGCTTCTTTAATGTGGATTTCCTCATTCTTCATGATACCTAGGGAGTTTTCTTTTTTTAT
>NW_006400106.1:559980-572913 GCF_000299155.1 Elephantulus edwardii | reverse complement strand
ATTTTATTTTTAAATTTTTATTATTATTAAATTTTATTAGTTTTAATGGGGAGTTTTCTTCTAATACCTCTTTTATAATTTTCTCAGTGCTTTCCCTGCTTTTTTTTGGTATTCTGGAATTCTGATCATAACTATGTTGTCCTTTTGATGTCAACCCACATAATTCTAATATTTTCTTCATTTTCCTTCTCTCTCTCTCTCTCTCTCCCCCCCCCCTTTCGTATGTTCTCATTGAGATTTTTGTCATCCAGCTAGCTGGATGTCTGTTCCATCTCTTCTGTTCTGCTTTTTTTGGCCCTCCAGCCCCTTGGAAATTACTGCCACTTTGATCTTGATATTCTGGGTTGGATTTGCATGCATTTCTGTTATTTCCAGTACTATGTTTGCTGTACCTTCTCTGTCTTATGATGATTTTTTAAAACACTTGTATCTCTTTATAGTCTCAATTATTTTTTTTTCATCTTTTGCAATTTCTTTAGAAGTTGTTCATGACCCTCCACATCTGTATATTTCTTCTGGCTCCCTGTCGCTAGGATATTAATTTTATTTATGGCTTCCATTCTTTCTTCCATCATTTGTACTTTCTTTAGTAATTGTTCCTAAAACTCCATGTCAATATATTTCTTCTCCTTCCATGACTGGTGTTCATTGTGTCTGCAGTATCATCTGCTGTATTAGGAGAAAGCTTGCTTTGTTTTTTTCAGAATGGTGAAAGCTGCCTGCTGCTTTTTTGTCATTATGTGAACTTTTTCTTGTACATGTTAGGTGATTTCTATTGTGTCTGCCTAGATTGTTGTCAGTTCTTTACCTTTATGACTGCACTGGTTAGCTGTAGACTTGAAGTGCTCCCTTTATGGGGAGGGCAACTTGCTTTACCAGCAAGTCCTTTTTGGTCGTGTGCAGTTGAAAAGCTCACTGTTCCTATAGTCCTTTGACTTCTCTTTGGTCTACAGTGAAGCTTGTGTGACTCTCACCTCAATGCTGTCTGCTTACATCTCCTAAAGTCTATAATTGTTTTCTGGGGTATGTAGCATGACCTGGCCAGAGACCACTTTGCCCGTGATGGCTGTACTTTCTATCTGCGATTGAGAGAGAAGGGGCATCCCCAGGTACTTCTGTGTAGCTGCCCTCTCAGATCTCCAGTAGCCTGTTTGGAATCTCTACAACACACATTCCACCTCTCCTCAATTTTGTCATTGTCTTTGGTGGTCCACAGAGTGGCCCAAGACGAGTTTCCCCCTGACTGTTGCACTCTTTCTATCCCCAAATATACTTTTTTTAACAGATGACAGTTATAAGCCAAGTTCTTTAACCACTCCACTGTCAAGTCTTGTCTAAATATATTTTTTTAAAGCTGAAAAGTATTTTTGTTATAGATGTATGTCTAATGGCCTGCATGACTTATTTAAGCATATTGGGTGGTGGGTGCTATGCTAACATGAAATTTGAAATTTTCTTCTGTAAACCTTTTTCATGCTAATTTTCATCTTGGAAGAGATGCATCTGAGGAATAAAACAGTTTCATAACTACTGAAAAAGGGATTGTTCTGCTGTTTTACAAAGTGAATTTTTCTTTAAAATTCTTATTGTCATCTCTCTGCATCTACTAGGCACTTGGGCTGCACCTCCAAATGTCTTGGTCTGCATTTCTTTCTTCCATGCTCATATATTGAATTCCTGATACTGCCACATAGCAGGATTCCGTCACTGCTATTATTTCAAAGGAAGAAAAAGATGCAAGTTATAACACATTTTTTTTTGTTTTTTTTCATTTATTATTAATTTCAATGAAAATCTACAGAGACTTTGGATTACCATTCATTCATTGTCACACTTTTCACCCCTCCCAACCTTCCCCTCCAGTACACTACCCTCTTAGAAAAGTAAAAGAAAAATTATTTCATTGTTTTACAATTCCCTCCCCCCAGGTCTACTCCACTATGCAGCCTTCGCTCTGGACTCCTGTCATGACAAAAATCCCTAATAATTTTCCCTCTTAAACAGTTTTCTCCCTCATGCATTTCAATGTATTATACATTATTGAACCCATCCTTCTCAGTCTCCTCCTAACCCCGAGGTCAGTCCTGCTTTACAACACATAACACACTTTTTTAAAAAGTAAAAAGAATAGGATTTAAAATTGGAAGGGTCACCAGTAACAGTCATATTGTTGTTGTTGTTGTTGTTATGTGCCGTTGAGTCGCTTGCGACTCATAGTGACCCTATGTAAAACAGCCCTAAACTCTGCTCTGTCCTGTGCCAATCACATTGTCTCCGACACTCCCATCCCAATTATCCCAGTCACTAAATCAATCCACCTCATAGAGGGCCTTCCTCTCCTGTGCTGTCCCTCCACCCTCCCAAGCATGATGTCCCTCTCTAAGGACCGGTCTCTCCTCACAACATGTCCAAAGTATGTTAGACGGAGCCTCAGAATCCTTGCCTCCAAGGAGCCACCTGGTTTAACCCTTTCCAGGACAAATCTGTTTGTTTTCCTAGCAGTCCATGGTATTCTTAATACTCTTCTCCAGCACCACAGCTCAAAGGCATTAATTCTCCTTCTATCCTCCTTGGTCATTGTCCAACTCTCTGATGCATAACAAGTGATTGGGAAGACCATGGCCTGTATCAGACGCACCTTAGTCTCCAGAGAGACACCATTGCTCTTCAGTACTTTGGAGAGGTCCCTAACAGCAGACTTTCCCATGGCAATGCGCCTTTTAATTTCCTGGCTGCTGGTGCCAAGACTGTTGACTGTGGAGCCAAGCAAACTAAAGCTGTGTACAATCTCCATCTCTTCACCATCCATCCTGATGCTGCCAATTGGTCCAGTGGTGAGAATCTTTGTCTTCTTGACATTGAGCCTCAATCCATATTGTAGGCTGCAGTCCTTGACACTCTGCAGCAGGCGCTTCAGGTCCTCTTCACTTTCAGCAAGCAGGGTTGTGTCATCCGCATAACGCAGGTTGTTGATAAATCGTCCACCAATCTTGACCCCACATTTCTCCTCATAGAGCCCAGCCTCCCGGATAATCTGTTCTGCATATAGGTTGAAAAAGTATGGAGATAGGATGCATCCCTGGCATACGCCCATCCCAATTTTGAACCGTGCAGTGTTCCCTTGCTCTGTTCTGACGACTGTCTCCTGGTCCAAGTATAAGTTTCGCATTAGAATGATCAAGTGTTCTGGGATTCCCATTCTTCTCAGAGTCAGCCATAGTTTGTTATTATCTACACAGTCAAATGCCTTTGCATAGTCAATGAAACACAGATAGACATTCCTCTGGTATTCCCTGCTTTCAGCCAAGATCCATCTAACATCAGCTACAATATCTCTAGTACCACGACCCCTTCTAAACCCAGCCTGGACTTCTGGTAGTTCTCTGTTGATGTGCTGTTCCAGTCGTTTTTGGATAATCTTCAGTAGAATCTTGCTTGCATGTGAAATCAGTGAGATTGTTCTGTAGTTTTCACATTCTGTTGGGTCACCTTTCTTTGGGATAGGAACAAATATCGATCTCTTCCAGTCAGTTGGCCAAGAGGTTGTTCTCCAGATTTCTTGACACAACTTGGTGAGCACGTCCAGGGCAGCATCTGTTAACTGAAATATGTCAATTGGTATACCATCTATTCCTGGAGCCTTATTTTTTACCGTTTCCTTCAAAGCAGCCTGAACTTCTTCTTTCATCACCATAGGCTCTTGCTCATATGTTGTTTCATGAAATTCTTCTGTGTCTTCCAATTCCGTTTGATACAGTGGCTCAGTATATTCTTTCCATCTTCTTTTAATACTTCCTGGATCATTTAACATTCTGCCGAAAGCATCCTTGATTATAGCAACTCGAGGTTTGAATTTGTTCTTCATATTAACACATAACAGTCATATTAACACATTAAATTATATGTTCTTCCACAATTACAATACTAAATTACTTATTTATGATCCTTCTGGCCATAGACTTTGTAACTCCCAGCAAATGACTGTTTGAACCATGCAAATGAGGTGCTTATGGCCTACTAAGGAGAGTGACTAACCTACTAATAATGTCAATAGCATGCATGATGCCCTTGTTGGTGTGGAACCATACAAATAAACCATGGAACCATAGAATCTTAATGAGGGAATTGGTTAATTTTGCCATTCTATTAGCCTTGAAATCAGACATCATAGAAGCTGAAATGAGACCTCACAATCACCAAGAAGTAATGAGTTTATACATCCTTTGGATTAAGAATCTCTGTGCTGAGAACCTCCTCAACTCAGAAGACACAGAGAAATAATAGAAAGGTATACCAGCAGAGGCAGTGAGAGACAAAAGCAGCAGAATCAGGAGACTGACCTGTTAGGCTTCCTGGTCCATAAAGCAAAAGTACTAACTGCCTTTCGGCAGGAGACTTGCTGGAAGAGTGAGAATCACTGCATTGTTATTGTCAAGAGCTTAAGAGCTTTGCTGTATTTGCCTGAGCTGGGCAGAAGCCAAACAAGGGGACCAAGGACCAGTGAGAGGCCTGCTCATAGGTAACTGGTGAGTAGAAGCTATATTGCTTGAACGATAATATCCTTAATTATTCCTGAATATGAATTATAACCTATTAACTTCTGTAATAAATTCCAAAACTCTTATAAGATCTGTGAGTTATGTATGGCTATTCCAATAAATTCTTGAACCCAGCCGAAGAGTAGATAGAGCACAGCTGGTGTTAAGTACAGTGAAAGGGTTTAAAGGTGGAGAGGCATGTCTGACCTCAGGTTCAGCATGGGCTGTTGATCTTGATTCTTTTTGAAGTTTAGGAATGTCAGACATCATGCCATTTTTATACATCCTTCTACCAATACTGTGTTTTAATCTAGTATGCAAATGTTTTAATGTCAATAAAATACATATTAGCCATTTTAAATCTTATAGCATTTCCCGTTATATTTACCATTAGAAGAATGTCAAGCAAAGATGTAAATCAGTTTCCAAATGCCTCATGCTGGAACCAATGATTTGTCATGCAGGCTCTGGATGTTTGCCTCACCAAACCAGAGAATGGAAGCAGCCTATTTCGATCTGACCATAGAGCAATCACTATGAAGACTTTTATTTAAAATGCCTTATTCACTTGTTAAATAATAGAAGCACTCAACTGGTTCAACTTTATCTGTGAATTTTAGTTTAATACTTACCTAACAGTTTTATATGCAAGTATATTCACGGCAGAGTAATTGTTGCAAACCTGTCCTGCAAAGCCAATTTGCTTACTAAATATTATATACATACCAATTATTTAAACTGGTTAATTTATAGTTTGCATTATGACCAGTTTTATGTTCAAACAAGTTTTTAATCTAAAAGGGAATTACCAGGTGAAGCATTCTCATAAATATTGGTTGAGTGAACTTAACTTCTAGAGGAGTAAGTGCATTGATTGGAAGATGGAATATGTTTTAATTGTATTTCTCTGTTTGTATGTGTCAAGGCATATGTAATATGAAACCACTTGTAGGTTTGTGAGGTTTTATATTGTGTAATATATGATTTGGCTTCTAGAAGCGATATAATTTAGTCAAGCTGTTTGGACATGTCTAAACTTTACTAACGCAAATGCATTAATTGGGGTTTATTATGAAATAATACAAAATAGCCTAGAAAAGAATTTCTAAGTGGGCTTTTAAGAAATATAACTTAGGAACTTCTCTTTTCACAGACAGTTATACTGAAAGTCAAACAAGATTAAGCTTGAAACTAGCATATATTACAAATTGTATCATAACCTTCATCATAGTATAAAGAGTTTTTGTTGATTACTGGCAAGTCAGAACAAACTCATAGCTGACAGATGGGTTTTCAGAGGCTGTAAATCACATGGCAGGAGATGGTCCATCTTTCTCCTACAGAGCAGCTAGTAGATTAAAACCATTTAGCTTAACATTAGCAGTGCAACTTCTTACTATTAAGCCATCAGAGATCCCTGTATGGACAGAGAGGCACACTTCAATATTTTCTACTATGCAGAGTGTGAATTGAATATAAACTATGCATTGTATGTAAATAAGAGAAATTACTGGATCTGGAAAGACAGGGACATGGGCATATTTCAGTATTGATTAATTTTATAAAATATAATAAAGGGAGGGCTTGTATGAAAAATGTGCATGAAGAAAGTGTAAAAAACAATGCATATGAACTTTGTAAGCAAACCAGTATAAAAGGAAAAATTTATTTTAAAAATAAAAGAGCAATTGATATTGTTATTGTTGTTAGGCCTTGTAGAAGTTGTAGTTTTTGACTCGTAGTAATTTTTTGTAAAACAGAAGTAAACATTGATGGCTCCTGCACCGTCCTCACAATTACTGACTGCTGTTTGAACTCATTGCTGCAGTTACTCTGTGCATCTCACTCTTCTTATTGCTGATCCAAGGAAGATTTCCTGGAGGAGAGTTAAAGACTGAGCATATAACTATAGACAGTAGCACAGAGACTCAAGGAGAGCTTGCAGCTGCTTTAGGAAAGAGCAGAAGGGATAAAATTTCAAGATTCAGAAAAATAATGAGTTGTATAAATGTTTTAGAGAATGAGGTACACGGAAGGAATGTGGTAGATAGTCTTAAAAGAAAGAAAGAGTTTAAGTGGTGAGTTGCTTTGAATGTCAGACTGAATGTATAATTTTTTTTCTATAGGAGAAGGAGAGTGTAGACTATTTCGCCAGGGCAATGACAATGGGCCTTAGGAAAATGATTTTGAAATGAGGAAATATGAACAGAGGAGATAGGAAATTCTCAACTCAAACTTACTGCCATCTGGTTGGAACAGATTCATAGTTGAGCCTGCAGAGACTTTTCAGAGGCTGTAAATCACATGGGAAGAAAGTGTCTATCTTTCTCCCATGGAACCATTGGAGATTTCGAACCTCTGGAGAGGTACTGCCTTTTGGTTAGCAGCACAACTCCCTACAGATTAAAAGTTAGATGACAGAATACTAGACTAAAGTAAGGTAGTGACAGTGGGCAGAGGAAGGAAGTCAAGAGACATTTCGAAGGTAAACTCAACTGGATTTCATCAGGGTAATGAGTGAGAGAGTGAAGTCAATTTCGTGGTTATGAATATGAAAGTCTATGTAGCTGTTTTAAAGATGACTACAGATTTCTTAATATTCCTTCCACTGAGATTAAGGGTCTGATGCCTCTTCTTGACTCTGGTGCTAACATTAGTGACTTGTAACCAATGGAGTATGATGAATTGATTTTACATAACTGCTGAGACTAAATCAGGGAAAAACATTGTTTTTATGGTTGTGATGAAAAATTTTGTGTCAACTTGGCAACTAAGTTCTGTCATCCAGTTATGTGGCCAAATATTAGTCTAGCTGCTGATGTGAAGCAGCTACATGTGATCTAATTGTTGTTGTTGTTAGGTCCTGTTCACGTGAATATGATTCATAGTGCTGTGAACACAGATCTGAACCTTCTCCTATCCTGTGCCATCCTCACAATCTCTCTGCATAAGCCCTTTCTTGTACTCATTGTGTCAGTCCATCTCATTGAGGGTCTTCCTTTCTTTCTCCAACCTTTTACCTTTCCCACCATGATGTCTCTCTCTAAGGACTGGTTCCTCCTGAAAATATGCCCAGCGTGAGATGAAGTCCCACCATATTGCCTGTAAGGAACACTCTAGTTGCATTTCCTTCAAGATAGATTTTATTTTTTCTCTTAGCAATCCATGGAATACTTAATACTCTCTGCCAACATCACAAATAAAAGGCATCAATTCTTCTTAGTTCTTCTTTATTCATTTTCCTACTTTCAGATATGACGACGACCAAGAGAGAGCTACGTTGGCCTAGTGGAAGGAAGCTGTGCAACCAAGCTGAAGGTGGGTGATTGTCATCTGTGGCCCTTGGCCAGGTTCAAATTGTCTTCCTGTCAAACATTCTTCTAGGTGGTATAGCATTGGTCTGTGCATTGCTGTACAGAGGTAACTCGTGGTTGCTGTGATGCTGAAGCCTGTGACAGTGATGTGCCAATCGTGGTAATGGGCACCCATGGTGAACAGTGTTGGCTGGAGCTTACCGACTAAATCAAGCCTGGAAGTAGGAGCAGCATCCACTTCCAAAATGGCTTGCCTCTGGAAACTCTATGTACGAACAGTGCTCAGGCTGTTCGTTCATAGGGTCGCTATGAGTCGTCTACGACTTGACAGCATTAAACAACAACAACAACTTTCAGATGCACAGGACACAATTGAAAATACCAAGGCTTGGGTCAGGTGCACTTTAGTCTTTAAACTGACCTTGTTGCTCCAAAGCACTTTGGAGATAGGCAGTCTCATATAGATGGAGAAAGGATTCAAGTTAACTATTTCATCTTACATGGATGCACAATCAACACCCTTCTCATCAGCAGTCAGGAAAACAAAAGATGAATTGCATTGGGAAAATCTGCTGTCAAAGTTCCCTCCAGATTGTAACTCTCATGCACTGTTAGTGGGATTGTAAAACGGTACCACCACTCTGGAGGATAGATGGTGTTTCCTCAAAAAGCTAAACATAAAAATCTCATATGATAGCCAATTTCCCTAATGCAATGTATCTTTTGATTTTTTTGGTGTTGGTTGTGGACTCAAGTAAAATGAAATCATTGACAACTTCAATCTTTTCTCCATCTATCTTGATGTTGCTAGTTGATCTCGAGTAAAGCAGAGAGCTCTGGTGGTCTTGTGGTTAAGGAGTTGGGCTGTCAAACCAAAAGCAAGTGATTTTAACCCACCAGGTGGTCTGTGAAATAAAGATGGGCATTATCTTTCTTTTACAGCTTTCTGAAAACCTGCTGGAGAGTCATCTTTGAGTTGTTTTGTTTTAACCAAAACTGATTACTATCTATGATGTGGGTTCACCCCAACCAATTTGTTTAAAGCCTTAAGAGCAAGCAGGGTGGTTTCCCTAGAATGCATTCTACCTCTAAACCCTAAATAAACAGGTTGCTAGGTCTCAGATCCTTGCCTTTACTTGACTTGAGAATTTTGGGGCACACACTACAGAAATATCCATGCTGTTGTTCGACTTCTAGGTCAAAGTCTTCTCACATGAACCAGTTCCTTTCTTCTTCAATCAATCAATCAATCAATCAATCAATTTCTCTTCCTCTTCCTTTTCATAGCCTTTCTCTCCCTTTCCCTCAGGTTTATCCCCTTTTTATATTTTACAGTTCTCATTCTCTAGAGAACTCTGAGACAGCAATATTTGTTAGACATACAGAGTGAGGCATATGTCAGTACACTTGTTCACAGTCATTCTAGCCTGGCAAGCTGAGCCTAGTTCTCATACCATTCTAACTCAGTCACAGCCTGGACACAGAGAAGTGAGTGAAAAACTCCAGATGATTCCAGCCTCCAGACATGTGAGCCTTCCCAGCTGAGGCTCTATGGTGTTTTCTGATTCCTGATTCACACCATCTGTGAGCATCATAGAATGGTTGTTACTTTATATCTTTTAAATTTGAGGCTGGTTTGTTAAGCAGCAATATATAAATGTTTAGAAGCCATTACAAGAAATAGGAAAAGAGAAGACTGTTTTGTTGAGTTTGCTGTGTTCATAAACCATCTATACAGAAAAACATGAGTCTGGAACTTAGGGTGGAAGATGAGATTGGAGACAAATTTAAGGAGTTGTGTAGAGATGACAACTCAAAGAGTGGATAAAGGTGAGTGACTCAAGGAAGTGAATGTTGCTTAATAAGAAAAGAGGTGCTTAAACTGAACCGGAGGCAGAGAAATTAGCATGAGAAGATGTATCAGAGGATGCGGCAACTCACTGGACACACGAACTAGAGGAAAAGACTGGTTGTATAGGATTGTTGTTGTTGTTAGGTGCTGTCAAGTTGAGAGTGACTCTATGGACAACAGATCTGTTCCTTCTCCTATTCTGTGCTATCATCATCTTTGACACACTTGAGCCCACTGCTACAATCACTGTGACTATCCACCTCATGAAGGTTCTTCCTTTCTTTCACTGACCCTCCACCTTTCCAAGCATGATGTCTTATTCTAAGGAATAGCTTCTAGCAAGATGCTCAAAATATGAGACACTGAGGTTTACTATCTTTGCCTTCAGGAGTGTTCTGACTGCACTTTTTCAAGATCTATCTGTTGATTCTTTTGGAAGTTCATGGCATATTCAGTACTCTTCTCCAGCACCACAACTCAATTCTTCTTCTGTCATCCTTACTCATTATCCAGCTCTCAGATACATAGCAAGTAATTGAAAATACCATGACCTGAATCAGGCAAACTTCAGTCTTCAGACTGACATCATTGCACTTCAGTAATTTGGAGAGATCCCTGACAGCAGACTTGCCAATGCAGGATTCCTGTCTTCTGATCTCCTGACTGGTGGTATCAAGATTGTTAATTGTTGTTCCAAAAAATATAAAATCATTGACAACTTCAATACTTTCTCATGGTGTTGAACTATCATGATGTTGCCTGTTGGTCCAATGGTGAGGATTTTTGTCTTCTTGATGTTGAAATAGAATCCACATTGAAGGCTCTAGTCCTTCATAAAATGTTATAATAGCTATATTTCCAATACCAAACTAATATACTTTTTAGATGGCTTAATATTTAATGTATCTTGCTGTTAACTAAAAATGCAACCCTAAGGCTCCCCCAGCCCATTTTCAGGAGACAGATGAATTTCCTCACTAAAATGTTACAGCATAGGAACCCCATAGTCCTACTCTGTCCTATAGGGCCACTCTGTGTCAGAATCTACATGGTGGCAATGGATATTTTATATTAACATGATTGATAAGTTGATAATTAAGTTTAAAGAAAGATCTTGGTTTATAAGTTACAAAGGTATTCATGGCACTAAATTTTGTTGTTTGCTTTTTTTTTTCTATAATTATATTTTATTAATTTTCATAAACATTTACAGAGATTTTGGGCTTCCACTCATTCATTGTTGCACTATTCTCTCTACCCTCCTCCCAGTTTGTTCTTGTCCAAATGCCACAGTGCTTGTCAAAGCCAGTTCTGATTAATCTATGTTGTTTGCTTTTTTAAAGTAAATTTTCATTTGATACTGATTTGCTTACAAAGTCTGTATACAATGTTTTTATCCCAGATCTTTCCCATTTTCTTTACTCACTCCTCCCTCTAAACCAACAAATTGTGCAACCCAATGATTACCCAACCCTGCCCATTCTTATTCTTCTGTTCCTAACCTCCCCTCCTCTTGAGTTCTCATACCCATTTTTCCCAGTTATCTTTTTTATTTCTGTAATAGCAGTCTTATACAGTATTTGTCCTTATGGTACTGAGTTAGTTCACTTAGCGTAATGCATGCCAGTCCCTCCCAAGTTATGTGTAATTTTTGAAATCATTGCTACTACATACTTCATAGTATTTTATCATGTGAATATGCCATAATTTCTCAATCCATTCAATTGTGATTAGACATTTGAGCTATTTCCATGTTCTTGCAATGGTGAATAATGCTGCTATGAACATTAATGTACACATCTCCATTTGTGTTTCAGTTCTAATTTTCTTAGGTATATTCCAAGAATTGGAATAGCTGAGCCACATGGAATTTCTGTGTTCAGCTTTTTGAGAAGTGCCAAACTGTCTTCCAGAATGGTTATACCATTTTACCATCCCACTAACAGTGTATGAAGTTCCCACCTCTTTTCATCCTCTCTAACATTTATTCCTTGCTATCCTGTTAAATTTAGCCTCTGCTACTGGATAGAACTTTGATAACTGACAATAATTATAGAAAGGCTTCAGGACTTTTGTTCATAGGATCACTATGAATTGTACTCAACACAACAGCAATCAATGATGACAAGAACTGAAATGAAATGGTATCTCATTGTGGTTTTGATTTGCATCTCTATTGCTAGCATTTTTGACCATTTCTTCATGTGTTTGTTGGTCATCCGAATATCTTCCTCTGTAAAGTCTTTCCATGTCTTTTGCCCGTTATGTGATAGGGTTATCAGTCTTTTTCTTTTGGAGGTCCTGAAGGATTCTGTAAACTTGTTATGATACCCTTGTCTAAGATGGTATTGCCATCTTTTCCCCACAGTCAGTAGGTTTTCTTTTCACTCTGTTGGAAAATATTTTTGATGCATGTAGGGATTTACTCTTTATAACATCCTGTTCATCAATTTTATCCCCTCCTGGTTTTCTATTTCTGGCTGTATTTGTCAGCCTTTTATATCATGAGATAGGCCTTCTAAGCTTGGTCCTCTTTTGTCTCTTATGATATTTATGGTTTTGGGCTTTACCCCCAGGTCTCTGATCCACTTTAAGTTGTTTTTTTTTTGTGTATGGCGAAATGTGTGCATCCTACTTCAGCTTTCTGCAGGTAGTTGTCCAGTTTTGCCAGCACAATTTATTGAAAAGATTGTTTACCATTTGATAGGTTTTATTTCCTTCTTGATTATCAATTAACCATAGATAGATGTATTAATTTCTGGGCTCTTGATTCTATTCCATTGGTCTATGTGCTGTGATTGTACCAGCACCATGCTGTTTTGGTTATTACAACTGTGTAGTAGGTTTTGAGATCAGGGAGTACTATGCTTCCCACATCATTCTTGTTTTTCAGAAGTGCGTTGCTTGTTTGAGATGTCTTTCCCCTCCAAATAAACTTGCCAATTGCCTTTTCTATTTCTTTGTAAAATCAATTTGGTATCTACATTGGGATGACATTAAACATGTAGATTACTTTTGGTAAAATTGTCACTTTTACTGTATTGAATCTTCCTATCCATGAACCATACCTTTTCAATATGCAGAACAGATTACCCGGGAGGCTGGGCTCTATGAGGAGAAATGTGGGGTCAAGATTGGTGGATGATTTATCAACAGTCTGTGTTATGCGGATGACACAACCCTGCTGGCTGAAACTGAAGAGGACCTGAAGCGCCTGCTGCAGAGTGTC
>NW_006400106.1:551186-559527 GCF_000299155.1 Elephantulus edwardii | reverse complement strand
ATGCTTGGGAGGGTGGAGGGACAGTGCAGGAGAGGAAGGCCCTCTATGAGGTGGATTGATTCAGTGACTGGGATAATTGGGATGGGAGTATCAGAGACAGTGCGATTGGCCCAGGACAGAGCGGAGTTTAGGGCTGTTTTACATAGGGTCGCTATGAGTCGCAGGCGACTCGATGGCACATAACAACAACAACAATCCATGAACAGTAAACATTTTCCCCCCCATTTACTTAGGTCTCTTATTGTGTCCCAAACTGTTTTGTAGGTTTTCTTGTAAAGTTTTTTTGTGTCTCTAGTTAGGTTTATTCCTAAGTATCTTAATTTGTGATCATGCTTGGGACAGTGCAGGAGAGGAAGACCCCTAATGAGGTGGATTGATTCAGTGACTAGGGAAATGCGGATAGGTGTGTTGGGGAAAATAAGATTAGTAACAGATAGAGCAGGGTTGTGCATGAGTCACAAGAGACTCAAAGGCCCGTAACAACAATAACAACATTGTAAATGGTATTGCTTTCTTGGTTTCCTTCTGAGTTCTCTTTGTTATTTTAGAGGAATCCTACTGACATATATTGATCTTGTATCCTCCCACTCTAATAAACTGGTCTACTAGCTCTAACAGTTTGGGTTTTTTTGTTGTTATTGTTGAGTCCTTGGGGTTTTCGATGTACACATATAGCAACAGTTTAATAATCTGCCTTTTATTTTCTTCTTCTGTCATATTGTCCTAGCAAGTACTTCCAATACAATATTGAATAGAAGTGGTGACAGTGAACATCTTTGTCTGTGCCTGTTCTCAAGGAGAATGCTTTTAATCTTCATTGAGAATGATATTGGCTCTTGGTTTTGCATATACTTTTCACTATATTGAGAAAATTCCCTTCTATTCCTATTTCATTGAGTGTTTTAATTAGGAAATGGTATTGGATTTTATCAATTGCCTTTTCTACGTGAATTTCTAGAATCATCTGATTCTTATCATTTGCTTTGTTAATGTGATGAATTACATTAATTGGATTTGGTTTTTGTTGATGTTGAACCACTGTTGAATCCCATTTGGTCATGATGCATTATCTTTTTTAATATGCTGTTTTGATATGCAATATTCTATTGGTTAGGATTTTGTTAAGAATTTTTGCATCTATAATCATGAGAACTATTGGTCTGTAATTTTCTTTCTTGGTAATATCTTTGCTTGGTTTTGTATTAGGCTATGCTTGCTCTATAGATAGAATGGCTCTGAGAGTGTTCTTTCTTTTTATATTTTTTAAAATACTTTAAGTAGAATTGGAGATATATCTTCTCTGAATGTTTGGTAGAATTCAGCCGTGAAACCATCTGGTCCAGGATTTTTCTTGTGGGGAAGTCTTTTTATATCAGTTCAATTTCTTCTTTTGTGATGAGTCTGTACAAGTATTCTACATCTGTCTTGGTCAATCTGACTAGGGCATGAGTATCAAGGAATTTGTCCATTTTCTCTAGGCTTTCACATTTATCTGAGTATAGCTTTTCATAGTATTCTGATATTATCGATACAATTTCATGTGATGTCATCTTTATCATTTTTAATTATTTGTGTCTTCCCTTTTATTTCTTTTGCTAAGTTTGCCAATTTTATTGACCCTTTTGAAAAACCAGCTCCTGGTCTTACTGATATTTGCAATTGTTTTTCTGTTCTCTATCTCACTAATTTTGATTTTTGTCCTTATTATTTCCTTTTTTCTAGAGGCTGTAGAATTAAATTATTGTTCTCTTTCTATTTGATGAAGATGTGAATTAGATCATTGATTTTTCTTTTCTCTTCATATTTAATGTGTGTGCCTATTACTATGAACTGGCCCCTGAAGACTGACTTAACTGTATCCCAAAGATTTTGGTATGTTGTATTTTTCATTTGTTTCAAGGAACTTTTTAATTCCATTCTTTATTTCTTTTATAACCCAATTATGTTCTAGCAGAGAGTTCTTTAGCTTTTACATTGGTGGTTTGGTAAGCTTTACCCTCCTATGGTTAATTTCTAGTTTTATGGCATAGTGGTCTTAGAAGATACTTTGAATTATTTCAATGTTTTTTAATTTGTCAAGGCTTTCTTGGTGTCCTAATATATGATTGATTCTGGAGAATGTATCATGTGCACTTGAGAAGAAAATTAATTGAGTTTTAATTGAGTACATTACCCTGAATACATCCACAAGGTCAAGTTGACTGATTGTATAGTCTAGATCTTCTGCATCTTTGCTAAATTTCTTTTGAACTGACCTATCCTTTGGTAGTAGTGGTGTGGTAAAGTTTCTATCACTATTGTGGTGCTGTTTTTTTATTCAATTCTGTTAACTGTTGTTTTATATATTTTGCAGGTCTATCATTAGGTGTATAAATGTTGACAAGGTCATGTCTTCTTGATCTATTGTGACTTTAAGTAGTATGTAATGCCCTTCCTTATCTTTTATGGTGATTTTCATTCTGAAGTCTATTTGCCAGAGATTAGTGTTGCTATTCCTGCATTTTTTTGGATGCCATTTGCTTGGTATATTTTCCCCCTAGCCTTTGATTTTGAGTCTGTTTTTTTCTCTCCATTTCTTAGATATGTCTCTGGTAGGCAGGAAATTGATGGGCTTTGTTTTTTTATTCACTCTGCTACTCTTTTTATCTTCATTAGCATATTTAGCCCATTCACATAAAGTGTGATTATTGTCAGGCCAGGTTTTACCGTTGCATTTTGCTGTGTTTCTTTTTCTGTTGTTTCTGAATCCATCCATTTTCCTTTGAGGTCTTCATGTGAAGACTTAAAATTTCTTGTAGTTTTCGTCTTATTTTCACAAATTCCTTAAGTTTCTTTTTTTTTTCTGCAAAGGATCCAATTTTTCCTTCGTATTTGATGGAGAGCTTTGTTGGATATAAGATCCTTGCCTAGAAATTTTCTGAATATGCCATCCCATTGTCTTCTAGCTCATGTGGTTTCTGCTGAGAAATAGAACTTCATCTGATTGTTTCCTCTTTGTAAGTGCCTCTTTCTATTTCTCGTGCTGCTCTTAGTATTCTATCCCTATTTTTTAGTTGGGAGACTTTGACTATGATATGTCTTGGTGTTTTTATTTTTGGGTCTAGTCTATTTGGTGTTTGCTGTAACTTTCTAAATGTGGATTTCTCCATTCTTCATAACACCTGGGAAGTTTTTTCTAGTACTTCTTCCACAATTTTCTCCCTGACTTCCCTATCTCTTCCATATTCTGAAAGTCTAATCATATGTATGTTATTCCTTTTGATGTCATTTCACATTCTTCTAATGTTTTCTTCATTTTCTTTATGTCTCATCTCTTATTTTTTTGTTTTTTTTAAAGTAGGTTTCCATTGAGACTCTTGTCTGTCAGCTCACTGATTCTGTGTTCTATCTTTTTGGTTCTACTTTTTGTCCCTCCAACATGTTGGGTGCTTCTGCCAATTCAGTCTTAATACTCTGTACCACATTTTCATGCTTTTTTTTTTGTTATTTCTAGTACTGTGTTGCCTGTACCCTGTCTTGTGATGTTTTTTTTTAAGTTCTTGTACCACTTTATCTATACTTTCAATTCTTTCTTCCATCTTTTGCATTATCATTCATAGTTGTTCAAGTTGCTCCTCATTAAAATATTTCTTCTGGATCCCAGTCTCTGGGGTATTCACTTCTTAAAGGATTGCATTGTTTCTTCCATTATTTGCATTTTTTTCTGTAGCTGTTCAGGTAACTCCACATCAAATATTTCTTCTGGTATCAGGGATATTCATTGGGTCTGCTTTTTAAAGAGAAAGGTTAGTTTGTTTTTTTCATGATTATTGAGGCAGCCTGTGACTTTCTTGTCATTATGTGAATCTTCTTTTAGTAGATGTTAGGCAGTTGTAACTCTATTATATCCCAGACTATGGTGATGTTCTGTGAAGGATTTGTATACTGATGTTCTCTTCTTAGCCCAAGGTTCTCTGGCCCTCGGGCCCAAAGCAAGATAACTGTTGCTCTCCGGAAACTGCTCTTCAATACCTCTTCTCCTGGTGCATAAGAAATCTCAAGCTCCCCACATGTTATAGACAACAGTGTTCAAGGCCAAATGCCTAACTGGTAGAATGCAGGAATCAATTGCCCTCTGGAAACCATGGCTCTTATACTCTTCTTCCCCTGGCGCTTAAGAAATTTTTATTTATAATTTTTGTTGTTTCGAACCAACCCATAGCTGACTCTTCAGTGTGTTCAGAGGTAGTTAATCACATGGGAAGATATTGTCCATTCTTCTCCCGAGGAGCAGTTGGTGGATTTGAACCACATGCCTTTGACATTGTAGCATAGTTTCTTGCCACTAGGCCACCAAGGCTAAAATGATTTCTGTTAACATCCTAATGTCTAGCTCTCATTTCCTCATTGTCTGTTAACATGAAATTTTTGCAAGAACCAGTAGAGGGAGCAGGTGTGCTCAAAAAGTCAACCTGTTTAGAAGGGAGGTGGGGGGAGGGGGGAAGAGAAAGGATATAAAATCAGCAGAGACAGGACTTTAATAACAAAAATGTGAAACAACCCAACTAATCAATAAATAAACAAATACATAGAGCATGGAATATTATTAGAATGGAGTGTTTTATATATGATGTATATGTGAGATGTATATATCTATAACAGCATCTGTCTATGCAAAGGAATTTGGATGTGTGAATCATAAAAATTATGGCTAACACTGAGAAGATTGGACATCTCAGAATACTTAATTTTGCTCATGTGAACCCTAGACATAGACCAAGAAGCTGTTGATAAAACAGAAAAAGGGGTCACTAAATGGTTTAAAATCAGGAAGCGTGTGCATCAGGGTTGTATCTTTTCTTTCTCTATATTCATTCTGTATGCCGAACAACTCATTCGAGAAATCAAAGCAAATGAATAATAATGTGGGATCAAGATTGATAGAAGTCTCATCACAACCTGGGTTATGCTGTTGACACAAACTTGCTTGCAGAAAGTGAAAAGAACTTGAAGTGCTTACTGAGGAAGATCAAAGACCACAGGCTTCAATGTGGCTTATCAAGCAAAAAATTCTACCCTAGCAAAAAAAGTCTTACCTCAAGAGAACAAAAATAACCACCACTGGACTGATAGGCAACTTCATACTAGACAGAAAAAAGACTGACATCATCAATAATTTTATTTTACTTAGGCCCATTATCAACAATAGTAACAGCAGTCAAGAAATCAAAAGACTGGCTGCTGTGGGAAAATCAGCTTTTGCAGATCTCTCCAAAGTGTTGCAGGACAAGGATGTCAGCTTCAAGGGTAAGGTGTGCTGCATCAAGCCATGAGCCATAGTATTTTCAGTTGCTTCTGATGCCTTTGGAAGTTGGACAGTGAACAAGGATGACTGAAGTGAATCAATCCCTTTGACCTGTGGTGTTGGAGAAAAGTACTGAATAGTACTTTGCCAAGAGAACAAAAATATTTGTCTTGGAGGAAGTGCAACCAGGGTGCTGCTTAGAGGCAAGGATGATGAAACTTTATCTTACATACCTTGGGCATGCTGTCAGGAGGGACCAGTCCTCGGTAAAAGAAATTATAATGGAAAAGGTGGAGGATCAAACAAAGAGAGGAGGACCCTTAATTAGATGAATTGACACCGTTGCTAAAACATTGGCTTGAGCGTGAAAGAAATCATGAGAGTGATACAGGCCAAGGTAAGGTTCAGATCTGTTGTTCACAGTATTGCTCTGAATGGCAGTCAACTTGACAGCACCCAAGAACAACAACAACAACATCTATAGATTATTTGATTGACTCATAGAGAATATATCACCTTATTTTATTAATATGCTAGAATTAATATGGCAGAATGTGTAAATAATATCGATACATTTGTTGTTGTTTTTGTTGTTGTTGTTAGATGCCATCAAGTCAAGTGTGACTCATAAAGACCCCATGAACAACAGATCTGAATCCTGTCCTATTCTGTGCCATCTTCATCATCTCTGATATACTTGAGCCCATTGCTGCAATTACTAGGTCAATCCATTTGGTCAAGGGTCTTTCTCTCTTTCACTGACTCTCCATCTTTCCAACTCAGATATCACTCTCCAAGGAATAGCTTCTCCTAACAGAATGCCCAAAGTTTATGACCCAAAGCTTTGTAATCTTTACCTCCAAAGATTATTCTGGCTACACTTTCTCCTGTGGACAGGGGAAATGAAAAACAGGAAATACCTGTTTGTTCTTTTTGTAATCAACGGAATATTTAATTCTCTTTTTCTAGCACCACAGTTCAAAGGCATCATTTCTTCTTCTGTCATCTTTATTCATTATCTGGCTGTCAGATGCATAGGGAAGTGATGGGAAAGACCATGACCTGAAACAGGCATGCCTTCGTCCTCAAACTGACATCATTGCTCCTCTATAATTTGGAGAGGCCCCTGACAGCAGTTTTTCATAACACTATACATATCCTGATCTTTGAACTGATGGAACCATGGGTGTTGTTTGTGGATCCAAGTAAAATGAAATCATAGACAACTTCAGTATTTTCTCCATCTAGCCTAATGGTATCTGTTGGTCCATTTTTGCTTTCTTAATGTTAAGAGGTAATCCGTACTAAAAGCTGTAGTCTTTTATCATTATCATTAAATACTTCAAGTCCTCTTCACTTTCTACAAACAAGGTTGTATCATCCGCTTAACATGGGTTGTTGATAAGTCTTTCACCAATCCTGATCACTTATTCATCTAATTTGGCTACTCAAATTAATTACTCAGAATACATAATGAATATATATGGAGAAAGGATACAACACCAATACACATATTTTTTTATTTTAAACCACGCAATGTTCCCTTTTCTGTTTTGTCAGAAGCTTCTTGGTTTACATACAGTTTATTAAGATCCACATAGTCAAATGCCTTTGTACAGTCAATAAAACACACATGAACAACTTTTTGGTATTCTCTGCTATCAACCAAGGTTCAACTGATATCAGCAATGATATCCCTGGTGCTACTGCCTCCAGTAGAATCCAGCTAGAGTATGAAAGTTTCCTGTCAATATGCTGTTACAACCATTTTTAATAATCCTTTTCAAGATTTTACTTGTATGTGATATTAAGGGTTTTGTTCAATAATTTCCACATTCTTTTGGATCACTTTTCCTCAGAATGGAAACAAGTATGGATCACTTCCATTCAGTTAGCCATGTGGCTTTGTCATCCAGGGCTGCACCTGTTTCCTGAAACACCTCAGTTGGTAGTCTGTCAATTCTTTGGAACTTTATTTTTGCCAAAGCCTTCTTGCAACTTGAACATCTTCCTTCAGTACTATTGGTCCTTGATTATTTGCTTCTTTCTGAAATTGTTCAGTGTTGACCAATTCTTTCGGTACAATGACCCTGTGTATTCCTTGCATCTTTTTTTGAGACTTCTTGTTGTCGACTGAAGGAAAAGACACAGCCAGGAACACACAGGAATGAGGGTCAAGCCAGATATTGTGAAGACAGGGGGATAACAGTGGGGGGTGAGGGGGTGAGGGGCTAGGGAACTGCAGCCCCTATGCTATGCCTTTCTGGGTTTTTATTTGAGAATTATCAGGAAGATAAACAAATGAAAATTACAATGGAGTAGTAAACAAAAACAAGGATTATGGGGAAGTAAATCACAAAGAAAAATATTTTGTAAATAAGGCTGAATTCTTCTCTATTGTTTACCTTATGCTTATCTCAGGAGGGAGGGATTTAGTAAATACAAACTAAGAATTATGTAGAATTTAAGGAATGCCTTAATGCCTACCTCTGAAAAGATTTAAGGATTGCCTTAGTGCTGCTGGGTGAATTCCAGCTTGTATCAGCCTCCTTCTTATCCTGACATAGTATTTGGTTTATTATTAATCTTAAATTTTATATTCAGTTTCCCACAACTTCTTGCATCATTTAAGATCTTGCCCATAGAATCAATCACTATTGCAACTCAAAGATTCAATTTGCTTTTCAGTTCTTTTGCTTGAGAAATGTCAAGAATGTTCTTCTCTTTCAGTTTTCTAACCACAGCCGTTTGCACATTTTATAATAATATTTTGCTTTGAGGTCTTCTACCAACTTTTGCAGTTTAAAGTGTATTGAACATGCAACCAAGAAACATTCATAATAATTGTTGACTGGAATGCAAATATTGCAAATAGAGAAGAATATCGGGGAGCTGGATAACATGAAGTTGATGACAGAAATGTGGCTAGAGATTGAAAGATAAAACTTTGTAAAATCAATAATTTATTCAATGCAAATACATTTTATTTATTTGGTTTTTAAAAATAATTTTAATGAACATTTACAGAGATTTTGGATTTCTGTCATTCATTCATTG
>NW_006400106.1:543834-551086 GCF_000299155.1 Elephantulus edwardii | reverse complement strand
CTCCCTGGTACACAATCCCCCCGCACCCCTCCCACTGCCCCAAGTACATTCCACTATGCAACCTTAATTGTGGACTCTTGTGATAAACATAATACCCTATCACACATCGCTTTTAAATTATTCACTCCCTCATCTGTTTCAGTGCAGTATACACAATTTATCCAGTTTTTCTCAGTCTTACCTCAACCCTGATATGAGTCTCTTTATTTGGTTTTTAAAAAATATATTTAGTGTTTATCCATATGAACCCCACCTGATGACTACATCTGTGCAAAGAATCGATAGGGAAGCTCTTGATCAGCAGTCAAAAACAGGTCAGGTTTGACAGGAACAATACATCAATTACTTTTTGTGAAAGTTCAAATTAAAGCTTAAGAACATGAAAACAAGTCCAGGAAAGCCAAAATACATCTTTGAACCTAGATACAACTATCTCCCTCAAATTTATAAACCATCTCAGGAATAAATTAGTTTCATTGTACACTCATGGCTAAAGACCAGATGAACTCTGGGATGACATCAACAACCACATACATAAAGAAAACAAATATGTCATAACAAAGACAGAAGAAGAAGAAAATATAAAAAAGATGTCAGAAGAGACTCTGAAAATTACACTAGAATATAGGATTACCACAGTAACTACCACAGTGGGTTTGAACATTCCAGAGATGCTTAGGTTGGTAGAGAATAGGGTGTGGTTCAAATAGACTATTCATAGGCTCACTATGAGTTGTAGTTGACTGGAGGGCATCTAACTAAAAACAACAACAACAAAAACCCAAACCTAACAAATATTTAATCAACATTGTTTTAAGGAGAGATCAGAAAACTTACTTCCTCTGATATAACTTTTACTTTCGTTGTTGATGTCTTGATGTGTGTTTCTTTAAAAATATTTTTTCCCAGTATTTAAGTTAGTATATCACTTTTGTGGATATTTTGGAAAAGAAATAACGATCTCATTTTAATCTATCACTCCGATATAACCATGCTTAAGAACATTTTTTATTTTCTCTTATGCATTTACTCATTCACACATTCCATGTAGGTAATTTTTCATCTTGATCTTTTACTTTTCATTTTATACCTTAAGCATTTTCACATGTTTAAAATGTTCAGAGCCAGAGGACTGAACAGGCTGAAGTTGAAGATAAAGTATTATTTGAAAGTGAATTCCTGATGAGGTTGAGGACTAGGAGGAGTTGGGATGGGTTAGTGTAGGAAATATGTTCTAATAAGACCACTCACTTCCTTCACACAAACAGGCCTTCAGGCCACGTAGGAGATTCAAAGACTCTAATGGTTTCTCTAGAAAACTGTTTATTGTGGGAATGTTGGTATTCTCATCCTAGTGTCCAAAATTTCTAACTAGCTTATTGTAAGAATGGATAACAAGGATAAAAGGGTATTTAGGCAACTTTCCAAATGAGACAGAGAGAGAAGGAAGAATAAAGAAGATAAAACAGACCCAGTATTTTCCCATTAGTGTCTTCATATAGATAGACAAAAGATTAAACTCTATAAGCATGGAGGTAAATAATAGAAGAAAGTGCTAAAATATTTAAAAATGGTTGTTTCTGTAGAACAGGTTTGAGGATGAAAGAATAGGATAATATTGCTGTGTGGTTTTTTTCTTTGGTGGTAGTTGGTTTTTTAAAATCGTGTTACATTTATTAGGTTAAGAAAAGCATTAAAAAGTAAAGGTCTTGGATATCTTTAAAGCCTCAGAATGCCATTTAAATGATGCATGTTTTTCTGTTATAGAGAGATGTTTCTTATAAGAATGAACTTTCTATTACTTTCATTTTTATCATAAGTTGACAATACTTATAGTTATTTTCTAAAAATTGATTTCCTGTTTTTAACCTCATCACTTGTTTTTGTGATGTGACATCAAGTTGACTATGACTCATAGCAACACCATGAACAATGGCTTTGAACCTTACCCTATCCTGAGCCAACCTTACTAACTCAGACCAACTGAGCCCAAACTTGACAGCAGACTTTCCCAATGTAACTTGTCTTTTGATTTCCTTACTGTTGGTGCCAAGGGTGTTGATTGTGTAGCCAAGCAAGATGAAATTAACAACCTCAATCCTTTCACCAACTATCATGATACTACTTACTGGCCTGACGGTGAGGATCTTTGTTTTCTTGATGTTGAGACACATTCTACCTTAAAGGCTGCAGTCTTTGACCTTTTACAGCAAATGCTTCAAGTCCTCTTCAGTTTTGGCAAGCAAGGTTGTACATAACGCAGGTTCTTACTTAATCTTCCTCCAATGTGATGCCACATTCTTCTTCATACAGTCTAGCCCCATCACTAGCATCAGTTAAATTCATGTTATTTTATAACTGGTTCTATCTTAAAGAAAAATGTGCTTATAGGAAATGATTATCTACGTTACAGTGCTTAAAATCTATGGATTTTTTTTTTCTGGGACACTAAAGAATTTATAAATGTCAGACTCTGATGACCTAGCAAGTAGGGAGTTGCGCTGCTAATGTTAAGGTGATTTTTCTCTGGTAGTTTGAATCCACAAGGGGGCTGTTTGGGAGAAAGAAGAACAATTTGCTCCCCTGTGATTTCCTCCCTCAGAAACTCAGTGGAGAATCAGCTATAAGTAGGTTCCAACTCAATAGCAATGAATTGAGCTAAGTTTGTTGAGTTGTTGTTCATGACAATAGTATTCACATTGTAGATTCAGATTTCATCCATGTCAATGTACACAGGGAGACGTTTCACAGAATGGGCTTGAACAATATCTCAGGTGTGTAACCTCATTAGTGCTCATGTCTGAGAGTATAGATGTTACATTTGGGTCACTAATGACCATTTAACATTTTTTTAATTTAAATTTTTTAAATTTTATATTGGTTTGCATGTAATATTCATAGACATTGTATTTCATTTATGTACCTTGTGTTTCCCACATTCCTTAATTTATATTGTGTTTAATATGATCATTTCCATACATTGTGTTTTATAAAAATAATCACCATTGATCTATGCCTTCTATCACCCCATCTTTTCAGGTCTCCACTGGATCTTTCCTAATTCCTTTATCCCCACCCACCCACCAAACTCATGAACCCCTGAATCCCCCATCTCTACCCTAAGACCCTGTTCCCACCCCTTCCCCCTTAGACTTTCATACATATTTTACTAGCTACACTTTTGTTTTTCTAATCATGGTCTTGTGCAGTATTTATTCTTATGCGCCTTTCACTCATCATAATGCTCTCTAGATGTTCCCATGTCATATTTTATGCAATTGGTGCTCCTTAGTATTCCATTGTATGAATGTATCACCATGTCTCAATCTATTCATTTGTTGATGGACATTTGAGCTATTTCAATTTTCTTGCTATTGTAAATAATGCAGCCATCAATTTCTAGGGCTATGGTTTGTGGTTTGTTTTTGTTTTGTTCTTTTAACACAGTAGACTTCTACCTCATCACAGTTATACCGCATAAGTTACACAGGAACCTGGGCATATCTGTGTTTATAAATGAAGGTGGGGTTTATTCCCCCTTAACAAAATGTTTTCTAGTCTTTAAAATAATTTTATTTTGTTTTTATTCAAATTCTATTTTATTGGTAGCTGGTAAAGAATAATAGCCATGGTGGCTTTCTTGCCAGTTACTGTTGTTGTTAAGTGCCATCAAGTTGCTTGAAACTTATAGCAACCCTATGTACAAGAACCCTAAACTCTGCTCTATCCTGTGCCAACCTCATTATCTCCAACACACTCACTCCCACGACGCCAATGACTGAATCAATCCATCTCATAGAGGCGCTTCCTCTTCTGTATGTATCATCCCTCCATACTCCCAAACATGAAGTCCCTCTCCAAGGACTGGTCCCTCCTGGCAACATGCCCAAGTATGTCAGATGAAGCTTCAGAATCCTTGCCTCAAAGAAGCTGCCCGGCTTCACCCTCTCCGGGACAAACCTGGTTGTTCTCCTAGCAGGCCATGGTATATTCAACACTCTTCTCCAGCACCAGAGCTCAAAGGCATCAATTCTCTTTCTATCATTTCTAGTCTCTGTCCATCTCTCTGATGCATAGCACACAATTGTGAAGAAAATAGCCTGGATCAAGCGTACCTTAATCTCTAGCCTGACGTTGCTCTTCAGTACTCTGGAAAGGTCCCTGACAGCTGACCTTCCCAATGCAATTGGCCTCTTGATGTCCTGGCTGCTGGTACCAAGAGTGTTGACTGTGGAGCCAAGCAAACCAAAACTGAACAATTTCAATCCATTCACCATCCATACTGATGCTGCCAATTGTTTCAGTGGTGAGAATCTTTGTTTTCTTGATATTGTGCTTCAATTTGTATTGAAAGCTGCAGTCCTTGACCTTTAACAGCAAGCGCTTCAGGTCTTCCTCAGGTTCAGCAAGCCAGTTTGTGTCATCTGCATAACACGGGTTGTTGATTAATCTTGACCAATTTTGATGCCACATTCCTCCTCATGCAGTCCAGCATCCCGCATGATCTGTTCTGCATACAGATTAAAAAGGTATGGAGAAAGGACACATCCCTGGCAGACGCCCTTCCAATTTTGAACCATGCAGTGTCTCCTTGCTCTGTTCTGACGACTGCCTCTTGATCCAAGTATAAGTTTCGCATTCCCATTCTTCTCAGAGTCAGCCACAGCTTGTTGTGATGAAAGGAAGAAGACCCAATTACAGAACAATAACTCAACTTCTATTCCTAGAAAACTCCCACCAAAAATAGAGAAATATCAATGCAAAGAAGCAGCTAACCTGAGATTTGAATAACATTTTTAGTTTCTTGTATGGATCGTCACACAATCTACATACTGACAGCTCCACAGCCTCATTGCTCTTAGTTTGAATGGTGTGAGGTACAGTGTGTGTTATGAAGTAATATGAAAAAATACTTGCTTTTAAGAAAACTGGGACAGAAGAAAAATGCTCCTTTCTGGAATCTTTTGGGCTTTCTCTTGATGGTATTAGATGGTATGTTTTTATCTCTGGCCATGTTTTCTGTGGAAGGAGGCTCGAGGGCTTGGAGACCTCTCTTTCTTACTCTACCTTTGTAAAGGGATATTCTGAGTTCATGTTTTGTCATTACATACAAATTTGATAGTCTTTCTACAAACTATGGCTAACTCTGAGAAGAATGGGAATCCCAGAACACTTGATCATGCTTACATGGAACCTATGCTTGGACCAGGAGGCAGTCATCAGAATTGAGGAAGGGAACACTGCATGGTTCAAAATTGAGAAGGGTGTATGCCAGGAATGTGTCCTATCTCTATACCTTTCTATCTGTATGCAGAACAGATTATCTGAGAGGCTGGTCTGTATGAGGAAAAATGTGGCATCAGGATTGGAGGAAGATTAATCAACAATCTGCATTATGCAGATGACAGACAACCCTGCTTGCTGGAACTGAGGAGGACCTGAAGCGCTTGCTGCAGAGGGTCAAGGACTGCAGCCTTCAATATGGATTGAAGCTCAATATCAAGAAAACGAAGATTCTCACCTCTGGGCCAAATGGCAGCATCGTTATGGATGGTGAAGAGATTGAGATTGTAAACAATTTTAGTTTGCTTGGCTCTACAATCAATACTTGTGGCACCAGCAGCCAGGCAATTGAAAGACATATTTTGCTGGGAAAATCTGCTGTTAGGGACCTCTCCAAAGTACTGAAGAGCAATGATGCCACTCTGGAGACTAAGGTGCACTTGATACAGGCCATGGTCCTTGCAATCACTTGCTATGCATCAGAGAGCTGCAAATGACTAGGGATGGTAGAAGGAGAATTGATACCCTTGAGCTGTGGTATTGGGGAAGAGTGTTAATATACCATGGCCTGCTAAAAGAACGGACAGGTTCATCCTAGGGAGGGTTAAACCAGGTTGCTTCTTGGAGGCAAGGATTCTTAGGCTTCATCTGACATACTTTGGACATGTTGCAAGGAGAGACCAGTCCTTGGAAAGGATGTCATGCTTTGGAGGTTGGAGGGACAACACAGGAGAGGAAGACCCTTGATGAGATGGATTGATTTAGTGACTCAGATAATGGAGTTAGCTATGTCAGAGACAATAAGATTGGCACAGGATATCAAACAGGGTTTAGGGCTGTTGTATATAGGGTCACTATGAGTCACAGGCAAATCGATGGCACATAACAATAACAATACAATCTAAGAAAGTGCCAGAAACTCTATACACTTCTCTATAATATGAGAATTTACCTGAATTTCTATTAGCTCAGAAAACATTTTAAAGTTAGATGTATCCACATTTTTTTATAAATATATGTACAAAGGCACTGTATAGCAAGATTTTCTTAGTTATATGTTTCTACCTGGAGCCTTTCATTTTTTCTTTGTATAATTTATATATTTTTGCTTTAATAATGCTTACAAAAATGTTGGTAATTTCTTTTTAAATTGTAGACTTATTCTTGTTTGAATCTCTGTGGCTTGATGTTTCATCTGAAGATTAATCACAATACTTTCTCTTCTGTTACTAAAAATATTCTCTCTTGTATGCACAGGGGATTTATTTTGTCATTAATATTTTATTTTTAATTTGAGAGAAAGTCTGTAAATCATATGGTTTTAATTAAAAATTGAAACATATTTCATCAATACTGTAATCACAATTTTATACCACCATTCACACACTTTTTGCTTTATAGTATTAATTGCAATTGATTAATATAACAAATTATTAACAATGTCTGGCCAACTCATTATTATATATTGTCTTTTTCTTCAACTAACTAGACTATTTGACACCCCTCTCCTGTCTTTCCCAGCCAAGAATGATTATATCTGTGTGTAAAACCTTTCTTTGGCTTTTTTATAATAGTGGTCTTATTTCATAATAAACATATTGTGACTAACTTGTTTTGTTTATCTTAAAGTCCTCTATATGCATCCATGTTATGCAGTGTTTCAAGAATCTTTTATTACCTTTTAATCTTGCATAGTACTCCATTGTGTTGAATGTACCATAGTTTCTTTATCTTTTCATCCATCAATAGATACTTGGGTTGTTTCCATCTCTTTGCAGTTATAACTATGCTGCAATGAAATGGGTGTGCATATATCTCTTTGTGTGGCAGTTCTTACTTCTTGGGATATATACAGAATATATAGGTAGTAGGTGCACCTGATACAGGCCATGGTTTTTGCAATCACTTGTTATGCATCAGAGAGTTGGACAATGACTAGGGAGGATAGAAGGAGAATTGACACCTTTGA
>NW_006400106.1:532786-538862 GCF_000299155.1 Elephantulus edwardii | reverse complement strand
AGGGTTTAGGGTTGTTGTGCATAGGGTCACAATGAGTCGCAAACAACTCGACGGCACATAACAACAACAAGTCAATCTGTTGTAAGAAGGGACCAGTCCTTGGAGAGGAACATCATGCTTGGTAGGGTGGAGGGACAGCACAGGAGGGGAAGGCCCTCTATGAGGTGGATTGATTCAGTGACTGGGGTACTCGGGATGGGTGTGTCAGAAGCAATGTGATTGGCACAGGATAGAGCAGGGTTTAGGGCTATTGTACATAGGGTCGCTATGAGTTGCAAACGACTCGACGGCACATAACAACAACAACAACAACAACATTTAAAATGATGCTGAGCAAATAATTTAAGAGAATGGACTTTCTGAAGAATAATGTGGAGTCTGGATTGGAGAAGACTCTTCAACAAGCAGAGGTAATGCATTTGACACAAGGTTGCAGAAAGTTAGAAGGACGTAATATCTTTGCTGCAGAACATCACAGACTACAGCCTTCAGTATGGATTACATCTCAATTTCAAGAAAACAAAAATTCTCATCACTGGGCCAAATGCATAATCATGATAGGTGGAGAGAAGATTGTAATTATTAACAATTTCCTCTTACTTGCATCCACAATCAACACTCTTGGTATCAGCAAAAACGAAATTAAAAAATACTGGGGGGGAAAAGTCTGTGATCAAGGACCTCTCCAGAGTGCTTAAAAGCAAGAATATCAATGTAAAGACTATGCCTGATCCAAGCTATGGTATTCTCAAGTGCTTCCTATGCATCTGAAAATTGGACAGTGAATAAGGATAACAGGAGAAAAACTGATGCTTTTGAATTGTGGTGATAGGGAAGAGTGCTCAATATTTTTGGAAGCCAAATGAACAAATAAGTCCATTTTGAAGGAAGTGCAACCGGTATGCTTCTTAAGGAGGCAAGGGATGAATATTCATCTCACATACTTTGGGCTTGTTTATGAGGGTCCTTGGAAAAGGACATGATGCTTGGAAAAGTGGAGGATCAGTAAAAGAGAGGAACACCCTCAATAAGATATATTAGGGAGCATGAGTGGCCTAGTGGCAAGAAGCTGTACTGCAATCTCAGAAACATGTTGTTCCAATCTGCCAAATGCTCTGCTGGAGAAGGAGGGGCAAGCTCTTCCTATACCAGTCAGATCCACTTTTACAGTACACACACACACACACACACACACACACACACACACACACACACACGATTCTTACAGTGACTGCAAGAATAGGCTCAAGTATATCAGAGATGACGAGGATGTCACAGGACAGGGCCAGGCTCTTCTCTGTTGTCCAAGGATCTCTATGAGTCCATGACTCAATAGCTAATTGAAGTTCCGGTGGCCTAGTGGGTAGGGAGTTGTATTGCCAATCCAAAGGAAGATGGTTCAAATTTACCTGCTTCTCTGTGAGAAAAAGTTGGGGAATTTCCTCCAGTGTGATTTACAGCCTTTGAAAAACCATAGAAGAATCACTGTGTATTGCTTCTAATTCTATGACAATGAGTTCTTTAGTTTAATAGCTAATAACTTTGAGTATTTCATCATGTTTGTTGGTTATCTAAACATCTTTTTGGTGCAGGGTACAAGAAACTTTTATTGCATCACCTCACTCACACACACACACACACACACACACACACACACACACACACACAATTTTTTTTGTTCCTTGAAATGTACCATACATATCTTTTCACCATTCTGTTTCATTTATATGCATTTTCCTTATATATTAAAAAAGAAAACTAAACAAATCTTAACTGTGATCTCACATAATTGATTCAAATAATAACTTTTAAAAATATAATAGTTAATTATGCTTTTACATGAACATTTACATGGTCATTTGGGTCTCCATTCAAAAAGTTCTACACAGGTTCTTCAGAGATATTGGCTGTATTCTGCACAACGTATCAAAATTCTTTTAATCTCATCCATTTTGGTTCTGTTTTCATTAACCTAGTGACCTGCTCCCTCATTCTCATCTTTAAATTATAATGACACTTCACTCATCAACATGATTAATTTCTAAAGATGACATTACTATGCAAAAATCAGCATTATTAAAAAAATAGAATTTTCTCAAATCAGAATAAAAAATGGAACATGGCCTTATCATTACATAACTATAAAATTATATCTTTGTGAGGTGACAGCATAAACCCCATTTGCTATAAAATCCCATTAATATCAGAAGCAGACGTGGGCCATAAAAATTCTTAGCTTAAGGCAAACATGAGTGCCCTGGGTAGTTTTATCTGTCCTTGCAAAGTAAAGAATTAACTAGTGTCTACGTGACACAAAAAGAGTAAAGGCGGGCAAAGTAGCCAGCCCATCAAAAGCCGACCCACGTGACTGATCTCCCCGCCCACCAACCATGCTCTCAATCTCTCCGCCTTGACAGTAGCACCCAGGAAAACCTTAAAAAGGATTGCGCAGGGGGACTTAGGGTTTTCTCCCTTGCCACCTTCCTACTGAGGGAGAAAGTCTCCACATGTGGATACCCTCTGGAATAAAGTGCTTTCTTGTATTTAAATACGTGTGGATTATTCTTTTGAGGGGCATTTCGTGGGCAGAACACTTTGATGGTTAATTATTGTGTGTCAAAGTATCTGTGATCCTAAGTATAATGTGATCATCCTATGTACTATAAATGCCAACCTCTATGATGCTAATGAGGCAGGATTAGAAGCAACTCTATAAAGAAATAATCAGTCTTATCTGATTAAGGGACATCTCCTCAGGGATGTGACCTACATGTTTACATTCTGGCAAAAAGCATTTGCCCAGTGTACAACTAGCTTGCTGGCTCATAGCCTCCAGACTTGAACCAGTGAGCTGCTGTACTTGTTGACTTTGGATTTGTTAGTATCCAAGGTCAGCTTTCTGAAGCCTAGCTTCTCAAAAATGACCTTTGTGTGTCAGTGTTGCAGACCAAGGGTCCCAAATGATGGAATAATTTTATCATTATTAGTGATGAGACAAACAACCAGGAATGAGATAGAACAGAGAGCATAAAACAGGAGGCCAGCAGTTCTCAACTGAAAAACCCAAGCCAAACTTCTCTGTATCTTTACTGAAAATTATCAGGAAGTAAATCACAAAGAGAATTCAATGCAAATGAAGCCAAGCTCTTTCTATTGGAAACCTTCCCCTTGACTCAGGAGGGAGAGGTTAGCAAATTCAAGAATCTGGTGAACCTCTAAGGATTGGCTTTGTGCCTCAGGGTGAATTCTGACTTGTACTTCACCTCCCCCACATCCTGAAATAGCATTCAGTTTATTACAAATATTTAGTATTGGCTTCCCATATGTCAGCCTCTGAAGCTGGCTGCTTCAAAAGCCAGCATCTTGAGACCCTGCTTGTCTGCTGATGATTTGGATTCAGCCTTCTCAGATGCCTCTCTCTTGAAGTCTGACCTACCTGGGATTTACTAGCATCCAAGATCATATGAGCCATTTCCTTGAAATAAATTTCTCTCTTTAAGCTTCATTGATTTAGTTTCTTTAGAGAACTCAATCTATGGCAAGAACATTATGTAACTGCCAAGCCACTGAAAATCATAGCTCAGCAAAGTTAAAACACAATCTCAAGTATTATAACTAGAGTTAAACTCATGCCATGCACTTCAGCATTCTTTACTGCCAGATATATGGCATTAATGTGCAAAATAGTCAGGTAGTAAATTGTTTTATTATTAGTATAAATGTGAAATGTCAGATGAGGCAGATGATAAATAAAGAGTAGGTGTAATTGCTGACTTTTTATCTCATCTATGTGATCTTTTTAAAGTAGCTCATTACTTGGGGGTTTTATGTTTTGAGTTAATTTGTTTTTTAGCTACAAGGTTATCTCAGGAATTAGTTTTATTCTGAAGAACGTCTGAGGGCAATAGTCTCAGAGGAATCCTCCACTCTCAACCAACGCAGTAGATCTGGATTGTTGTGATTTTTTTGTTAGTTTTTAAAATATATTTTATATTGGTTTATTTACAAAGTTCATAATGTTTTTCACACTGGATCTTTTCCATTTCCTTCATCCCCACTTCCCTCCCCCCATCAAACTTTGTAACCCCATGATTATCACGTGCTCCCCTCCCATCCATAACCCTGTGCTTGTCTCCCACCTTGGCTCCTCATACATGTTCTACAATAAGGGTCTTAACAATATTTGTTCTTTTGGGACTGAGTTAATTCACAGAGCATAATGCTCTCCAGTTCTTCCCAAGTTAGGTAGTAATTTATAAAATCATTGTTCCTGTTCTTATATTTTTCTGTAAGAAACTCTTTCATGTTGTCCAGTTAAAATGGACTCATACTTGGTCCTCTGTTGATTTTCCAATGCTATAAATCACATGAGAGGAGATCTCGCATCTTTCTCATGTCTACATCCACTGGGGGATCTAAACCACTAGAAAGGCACTGCCTTTGGGTTAGCAGTGTAACTTCCCACAGATTATGTCACAAGAACTCTCTATTGAGAATCTGTTTTCTACTTATAATCTATCCCAAAAAGGAATGGAGGTGATTATTACCCCTTATTTGTAAAACTGTGATGGCTTGCATGCTGCTGTGATGCTGGAAACTATGTCACCAATATTTCAAATACCAGCAGAGTCTCCCATGACCAGCAGGTTACAATACAACTTTCAAACTAAGACAAAGAAGAAAGGTTTGATGATCTGCTTGTGAAAAATCAGCCATTGATAATCCTCTCAGTTTAGTGGCCCATAGTGTTGTCATAAGTTAGAGTCAACTCTATAGCAACTAATGCCAACTAAAAACATAACAATGTGTAAGACATACAAAAACAAATTCTACTAAAATAAGAAAAGTTTTTGGTGCCAGGAGTAACCCACACAGGGAGCAATGTGCACAGGGAGTAACGTGCACAGGGAAACACTAGAACTTGAGTGAGGTACTTTGTGGGAGTTCACTGCTGATTGGCTGGATCATATTCGGCCCCTTAAGTCAATCAGAAGGGGGTGCAACTTCGGGAGCTCGTTCTTGAAGAGAAAACCAAGGTTTCCTGATTTTCCAATCAGGTCTTCATGCTCTGCCTTTCTTCTCCTCACATCTAGTCCAGCTCAGAGCTCCTAGGACTAGCCCAGCTGCAGCAGTTGTCTGACAGAGGTGGCTGCTTTCACAGGCCTTTTTTTCTACCGAACTGAAATAGATCTTTCATTGGGTCAGAAGGCAGAGAGAACCCCAAGCAGGATAGCTGCCCCAACCTCCTCTAGAGTAGTGACTTCAGATCAAGAACTTGTTATCACCTCAGACATGAAAAACTATCACAGCAATGTCACGTAGGAAGCAGGCTACCTCACCCCTACACAAGCCCAAAGCAAGATGTCACCCCTAAAAATTGACACAATATCAATGGATTTCCTAAAGCCAGAGAGTCTGATGAAACTTTCTGACACAGAATTTTAAAGAACAGTGATTGAGTATTTTCAATAGGTCAAATACAAACTTGAAGAATTACAGGATACTGCAAGCAAAAACCAGGAGGAGCTTAAAAAAAACCAAACAAACCCATCCAAAACAATACAAATAAAACTAATGAGGCATTAGAGGCTCTGGAGAAAACAAGAAACCACAATCCAAAATATGAAGACCAATGTTTCAGATGCTGTCAACATAATGGAGTGACACATGAATGGGGTCAAAGAGATGGAACACACAATCAGTGAAATAGAAGATAGAACTGCCACCACTGATCTGCTGGGGGTGGGGCAGGGGAAGCAGAATAAAAAAGGAAGGAAAAAAAGAGAAAACTTAAGAATAATGTGGGACACCACCAAGAGAAATCACATGTGCATAATCAGAATCCAGAACAGGAAGAAGCAACTAAAGGCACTGAAAAAGTTGTGGAAGAATTAAGAGAAAAAAACTTTCCACTGTGGAAAGCAATGTGGTGCTTTCTCAAAAAGTTGCAAATAGAGATACCATTTGACTCAGCAATTCCACTACTGGGAATATACCCTAAAGAGACCATAAATAACATTCAAGTAGATATATGCATACCCATGTTTATCACGGCTTTATTTACAATAGCAAGGAG
>NW_006400106.1:530569-532686 GCF_000299155.1 Elephantulus edwardii | reverse complement strand
CGCTATGAGTCGCAAGTGACTCGATGGCACATAACAACAACAACAACAACAAATAGGTAGTAGTAGGATGATTGGATCAAATGGTATTTTTATTTCCAATTTTCCCAAAAAATGTCAAACTGTTTTCCACTGTGGCTGTACCATTTTACATGCCTGTTAGCAGTGTATGAAAGTTTCAGTCTTCCATAGCCTCACTAACATTTGTTGTTTGCTATCTTTTTGAATTTTGTTATTTTTACTGAAGTGAGATAATATTTCAATGTTTCAATGCTTTCTATATTTAAAACTAATAACTGGTCTTCAGCCAATGATAGTAATGATATAGTCCAATAATTATCACATTCTGTTGTATCCCCCTTTTTTGGGAATGGGAACAAATATGAATCTCTTCCAGTCAATTGTTAGGTAGCTTCCACAGGTCTTGAAACAGCATTGGTGACCATAATAAGACTGCATCTGTTTGATGAAATATGTCAATTGTTATTCTATCAATTCCTGAGGTTTTATTTTTTGTGAATGCCTTCAGTGCAGCTTAAACGTCTTCTTTCATTACCACTGGTTCTTGATCATATGCTATTTCCTGAAGTGGTTCCATGTCAGTGAATTCTTTTTGGTACAGTGATTCTGTGCATTCCTAACTCTTGCATCATTCAAGATTTTGCCCATAGTATCATTCAGTGTTACAACTTGGGGCTTGAAATTGTTTTTCAGCTTGAGAAATTTTCTTTCTTTTTTTCTTTTTTGTTTTCTTACTCCAGCTCTTTGTACATTTTCTTATACTCCTTTGTTGTATCTTCTTGTTCAGTTCTTTGAATTTTTCTATTCATCTTTTTTACTTTGGCATGTCTTCCTTTTGTTTTGGCTTCTTGACCTTCTAATGTAATTTTCTGAGTCTCTTCTGATATCCATTTTTATTCCCTCCTTTTTTCCTCTGTCTTAGTAATGACCTGCTTTTTTCACAGATGATATCCTTGATGTCATCCCACACTTCATCTGGTTTAATCAGTAGTGTTCACAGCATCAAACCCATTCTTGAGATAGTTTTTAAATTCAGGTGGAATAGAATCAATGTTATATTCAGTTTTGTGTATTTATTTTAATTTTACTTAGCTTCAATTTGAACTTGCACATGGCTACTTGATGGCTCCATAGTCAGTACCTGTCCTGGTCTTGTCTGCTGATATTTAGCTTTTGCATTAATTATTTCCATAGATGTGGTCAGTCTGATTCCTATGTTGACCATCAGATGAAGTCCATGTGTATAGTCATCTTTTGTGTTTTCTTTAAAACATATTTGCAATGAATAACTCATTGATTGTATAAAATTCAATTATTCACTCTTTAGCCTGATTTCTGTCTCCAAGTTTGTAATTGCTGCCTATCAATCCTTCTTCTTTGTCTCAACTTGTGTATTCAGTCACTAGTTATTATTTGATGATTAAATTTTGGTTCACATGGTGTTTATATTTTGATTGCATGTTCAATAAATTTCAGACTGTAAAGGTTTGTGGAAATCCTCAGTGTTTTCATCTTTGGCTTTAGGGTTGGTGAGTGTATTTGAATAAAGAGCTAGAGCAGTACATAATGACAAAACAATGCTAATAGAAAACTACCAGAAATTCAAGCTAGATTTTAAAAAAAAGGTGTGACACCGGGGTTACTTTGCTAATGTCAGATGGATCCTAACAAATCAGAGGATCAGAAAGATGTCTGTTTGTCTTTTTATTGACTATGCAAATGCATTTGACTGTATTGGTCATAAATTTTTAGTTAAATTGAGAAGAATGGCAATTATAGGACACTTAATTGTGTTTATGCGAAACATCTCTCTATCTCTATCATCTCTCTCATTTCTATCTCTATCATCTCTATCTCTATCTCTATCTCTATCTCTATCTCTATCTCTATCTATCTCTTTCTCTAGATATAAATATCAAGAAGCTATTGTCCAAACAGAGCAAGGGAACATTGCGTGGCTTAACATCAAGAAAGAAGTGTATCAAGGCTGTATGGAATGTGAGAGCTATGAATGAAGGAAAATTAGAAATTGTTAAGAAAGAAATGGAACGCATAAATATTGACATATTAGGCATTGGAGAGATGAGATGGACTGGCAT
>NW_006400106.1:485955-511374 GCF_000299155.1 Elephantulus edwardii | reverse complement strand
CAACAATGAATGAATGGAATTCCAAAATCTCTGTAGATGTTCATTGAAATGAAAAATAAATAAATTAAAATATTAAAAAACCAAACTTTCCAGGTATAACGAAGAATGAGAGACTATATATTCAAGAAGCTGAGAGAACACCATAAAGAACAGACCCCCCCCAAAAGAAAAACACCAAGACATATCATAGTCAAATTTTCCAGAACGAAAGACAAGAAGTGAATTCTGAAAACAGCAAGGGAGATACAAAGAGTAACCTATAATGGACAGCAGATAAGATTAAGTGCTGATTTCTCAGGAGAAAACATGTGAGAAAGAAGACAGTGGAATGGCATATATTGAACAAAGAACACAACTGTCAACCAAAAATATTGTCCCCAGCAAAATTGCTCATCAGATATGAAGAATAGATCAAGACAAAACCTAAGGGAGTTTGTAAAAACAAGACTAGTGTTTGAAGAGACACTGAGAGATGTCTTTCTTACAGAGGTGCCACAGAAAATAGCACAGACTAAAGTAACAACACCAAAAAGAACTCAACAAAATGATACGAATAAAACCTTGTCTCTCAGTAATCAAGCTGTCTGTAAATTCTTTAAATGTACCACTGAAGAAAAAAGAGTAGCAGATTGGAAAAAAAAAACCCCACCCTAAAACCCATCAATATGCTGTCTACAAGAGACACATCTGAAAAATGAAGATAAAGACTAAAAAAATAAAAGGGTGGGGAAAAATATACCAAGTAAATGGCAAGCAGAATAAGGCAGGAGTAGTGATATAATCACTGATAAAATAGATTTCAATGCAAAAATCGCCACAAAGGACAAGAAAGGCCATTACATAATGTTTAAAGTGTCAATAGAAAACGAAGACATAACAATAATAAATATCTATGCACCTGTTGTAGACCGAGGGTCCCAAAGAATGGAATAATTTTATAATTATTAATAAAGAGACAAACAGCCAGAAATGTGATAGAGCAGAGAGCATAAAACAGGGGGCCAGCAGTTCTCAACTGAAGACTCCAAGCCAAGCTTCTCTGTCTTTATTGAAAATTATCAGGAAGTAAATCACAAAGAGAATTAAATGCAAATGAAGCCAAGCTCTTTCTATTGAAAACCTTCTGCTTGACTCAGGAAGGAGGGGTTCACAAATGCAAGAAGTTGGTTTACCCTTAACTATTAACCTTGATGCCTCAGGGTGAACTCTAGCTCAGGAAGTAACACTCCCTCTGTAGGGGGCCCCTTGCTGTCTCCTGTCTTGCAGGGAACAAACAGCTCATTTTCTAGGATCTGTCACAAGAGAAATCCAAATTTATAAATCTGTAATTCCTTCAATTCCTGAACAAACGTTTTCATATAATATTTGGTATAAAGTTTGGCTTCCCATATGCACCAAATGAAAGACCTGCAAAATTTATAAAACAAACATTAACAAAACTGAAAAAGGAAATAGCTAACACTACTATTAGTAGTTGGAGACTTCAATATACCACTCTCAAGAAAAGGTACAACTTCTAGGAAGAAACTCAACAATCACACTGAAGGATTAAACCACACAATAAACCATCTCGATCTCATAGATATTTAAAGGGTAATACATCCCCCAAAAGCACAGTATACATTCTTCAAAGTGCATGGAGCATTCTCCAGAATAGATCACATTTTAGGTTACAAGGCAAGCAATAATAAATGAAAAAAACATAAAAAGAATAAAAAGCATTTTCTCAGACCACAATGCTATAAAATTAGAAATTATGGCCTAGTGGCAAGAAGCTGCACTGTAGTCTCAGAGATGCGTGATTCAAATCCATCAGATACTCTGCTGGAGAAGGAGAAACAATCTCCTTCTATACCAGTCAGATCTGATTTGATGGTACACACACACACACACAAATAATTAAAAAAATTAAAAATTAGAAATTAATAACAAGAGGATAATGGAGGAAAAAAACCACAAACTCATACATTTGGAAGCTGAACAACCCTTGCTTGAACATGAGTGAGTTCTAGAAGAAATAATGCATGAAATGAAAAAGTTTCTTGAAACAAATGACATTGAAAACATGACTTACCAAAACATCTTGAAAACAGCCAAAGCAGTAATCAAAGGTCAACTTATAGCAATAAGCAAACATATCAAAAGGCAGGAAAAAATGACCATTGACTCTCTTAATCCAACATCTCCAACAAGTTGAAAAATAACAGCAAGAAAACCTGACACCCTCTAAAAACCCCAGAAATTGTAAAAATTAGGGCAGAAAGAAATGAAATAAAAAAACAGAAAAACAATTGAAACCATCAATAAAACTAAGAGTTGATTCTTCAAAAAGGTCAATAAAATTGACAAACCACTAGTAAAGCTAACAAAGGAAAAGAAGGAAAAGACATAATCTGGATATAAGAGGAAATGCACAATGTCACAAAAGAACAAACTAAAATAAAAAGGCTAACAATGGAATTCTATGAAAAACTATGTAGTTGTTGTTAAGTGCCGTTGAGTCGCAGGTTACTCATAGCGACCCTATGAAGGAGACTCCTCAACGCTTGGGTGCCTTTCATCCTCTCTCCAGGTTCATAGGGTTTCTGAAAGCAAACTATTATGGAAGTGGATGCCACTCCTCCTTCTAAATGAAAAACTATACCCAAACAAATATTTAAACCTAGAAGAAATGGACAAATACTTAGGAATTCACAATCTACCTAAACTGACACAAACTGAAATGAACACTGGAACTGACCCATTACAAAAGAAGAAATTGAAAAGCTAATAAAACAACTTCCAGCCAAAAAAAGCCCTGAACCAGTTGGTTTTTCAAGTTAATTTTATCAAACATTCAGAGAAGAACTGTCACCAATTCTCCATAAATGTTTTCAGAAAATAGAAAAAGATGGACTTCTTCCAGACACATTCTATGAAGCAAACATATCCTTGATATCAAAGGCAGGTAAAGACACCAACAAAATAGAAAACTATAGGCCAATATCTCTCATGAACACAGATGCAAAAATCCTGAATAAAATCCTGACCAATGGAATCTAATGATACATAAAAAAAATTATTCACCCTGACAAAGTGGGATTCATAACAGGTATGCAAGGATGGTTCAACATAAGAAAAACAACCAGTGTTGTTCATCACATTAACAAAGCAAAGAACAAGAACCACATGATCCTATCAATTGATGGAGAAAAGGCCTTTTTTTTTGGTAGAAAAGGCCTTTGACAAAATCCAACACCCTTTTCTGATTAAAAACACTAAACAAAATAGGAATAGAAAGGAATATCCTCAACACAGTAAAAAGTATATAGGCAAACCCGAGAATCAACATTGTTCTTAATGGAGAAAGGTTAAAGGCATTCCCTTTGAGAACAGGAACTAGGCAAGGATGTCCACTATGACCTCTCCTATTCAATATTGTATTAGAAGTCTTAGCAATAAGACAAGAGAAAGAAATAAGAGGTATTAATCTTGGCAAAGAGAAGATAAAATTATTTCTATATAAAGATAATATGATAGTATACTTTGAAAATCCTAAAAACTCAGTGAGAAAACTACTGGACATAGTAAAACAAAGTGGCAGGATACAAGATCAACATAAGAAAATCAATTGGATTTCTCTACAGTGACAAAAAAAATATAGAACTGGAGCTAAGAAAAATAATACCAATCACAATAGCTAATCATAAGATTAAGTACTTGGGAGTAAATCTAACTAGAAACACAAAGGGTCATTTCAAAGAAACTTACCAAACATTACAAGAAACAAAGAGTCCTGGAGAAATGGAAGAATATACCTTGCTCATGGTTAGGAAGACTCAATATTGTGAAAATGACAATCCTACCAAAGGCACTCTATCTGTTCAATGGAATCCCAATACAAATACTATTCTTCAATGAGATGGAAAGGGCAATCTCCAATTGTATTTGAAATAGAAAGAGACCATGAATAAGAAAAATACTCCTTAAAAAGAGAAATAAGATAGGAGGCATCTCATTCACTTATTTCAAATCCTATTACACTGTTGTGGTGTTCAAGACAGCATGGTACTGTTACAATGACAGACACATAGATCAATGGAATAGAATTGAGAACCCAGAAATCAGTGCATCTACCAATGGTCAACTGATTTTTGACAAGGAGATGAAATCAATTAAGTGGGGAAATGACAGACTTTTTAACAAATGGTGTCGGCAAAATTGGAAAACCATCTGCCAGAACACTCAGACAAGACCCATACATCATCACACCATATGCAAAAACCAACTCAAAATGGATCAAGGACCTAAGACTAAGACCAAGGACTATAAACTTTATTAGAGATATGCTTGCAAGAATCCTAGAAGCAACTAGTCCATAACATGAACAGTCTTCCATTATCCTGAAAAACCTACAAGGGAAGCCACAGACAAGGAAAAAATATTTGGTAATGACATGTCTGATAAGGGACTTATGTCTAGAATGTATAGAATACTAGAGCATCACAATACGATAAAGGCAAACACCCCAATTGCAGACACTTCACCAAAGAAGACATTCAGATGGCCAAGAAACACATAAAGAAATGTTCAAAATCCCTAGCTCTAAGAGAGATGCAAATCAAAACAATTATGTGATATCATATCACCCCTGTAACAATAGCAGAATTCAACAGAACAGCAAATGCTGGTGAGGTTATGGAGAAACTGGAACCTTTATTCACTGTTGGTGGGAATGTAAAATGGTGCAACCACTATGGAAGGCAGTATGGTGCTTTCTCAAAAGTTGCAAATAGAAATACCACTTGACCCAGCAATTCCACTACTGGGAATATACCCTAAAGAAACCATAACTGCATATATACATGCCATAACTGCATATATGCATGCCATGTTTATCGAGGCTTTGTTCACAGTAGCAAAGCATTGGAAACAACCTAAGTGCCCATCAACAAATGAATCGATAGAGAAGCTCTGGTATATTCACACAGTGTTATATTATGCAGGACTGAAAAGCAAAGAACTCATGAAATATTATACGAAATGAGTGATCATGGAGGATATTATGCTAAGTGAAATATCACACTCACAAAAAAGACAAATACTGTATAATGCCACTGTTATAAAACAGGACTGCCATGTGGTTGGGGGGAAACTAAGAAAAGAGGAGATAAGTAATGTGCATGGCATTGCAACAGGCAAGGGAGAAAATTGTATAAAAAGTATATATGATTAGTTATTATTGGCATGACAAGAGTCCAGAATAAGAGCTGCATTGTAAAGTGGACTGGGGGGAAGGGTGGACTATATAACAATGAAAGATTTTTTTCCCCCAAAGGAAAAAGTGAACTGGGGGTTAGGGAGGCAGGGAGGAAAACGGGTAACAATGAATGAATGGAAATCCAAGCTCTCTATAAACTTTCCTTAAACTATCAAGAAAAGAATTTAAAAAAAGTTATCAAAGGAAAGTTTGTTGTTTTTAAGTGCTATCAAGTCAACTATGATTCATAGCAATCCAATGAATGTTAACCATTTCCCTGAAAGAAACCTAGTTACAAGCTTCAAAACTTTGCCCTATCCTGCACCATTCTCACAATGTCCAACATGTTTGAGACACTGTTACAGTCATCCTTTCAAATTGTCTTGTTGAGCGTATATTCTCTTTCCCTCACTTGCCACCTTTCCCAGCAAGATGTCCCAACAGGCCCAAAGTATATGAGATGAAGTTTCAGTATTTTTATCTTTAAGGAACACCTTAGTAGCACTTCCTCCAAGACAGATTTGCTTATTCTTATATCAATCCCTGGGATATTTAGTACCTTTCTACAATGCCACAACTCAAAAGCATAAATTCTTATAATTTTTAGTGACTATCCAACTTTCAGATGATTAAGATGTAATTGAAAAGACTATGACTTGTGTTGGGCACATCTTAAGTTGTTAAACCAATGTTCTTTTCTTGCTCATTAGAACTTTGAAGAGGTCCCTGACATATTTTCCAAGTAAAGCATTTCTTTTGATTTCTTGGCTGCTTTTAACAAGGATGTTGTCTGTGGATCACAGGAAAATGAAATTGTTGCTATCATGATGTTGCATATCCAGTGGTACAGATTTTTGTTTTCTTGATACTGAGACATAGCCCATATTGTTACATATTGTAGTGGTTGATCTACAGTAAGGGCTTCAAGTCATCTTCATTTTCTGAAAACAAGATTATATCATCTACATAACACAGATTGTCAATGCATCTTCCTCTAACCCTAATGCCACATTATATATAGTCTAATTATAGTCTAATTTCTCGAATTATTTCCATGGCATATAGGTTAAATAGGTATGGGGAGGGGGAAAGTGCAACCCTGATATGTACCTTCTCTGATTTTAAATCATGCTATGTTCCTTTGTTCTGTTAGAGCAACATTTTCTTTTCCTCTATGTAGATTTCTCAGGTACACATTTACGTGTCCTGGGATTTGTTTGCTTCTCAGTGTTATCTATAATTTGTTATGAGCTACATAGTCAAATGTCTTTGTATAGTCAACAAAACACAAACATCTTTCTGATATTCTGTGTTTTGGACCAAGATCCATCATCAATTGGGATTCTGAAGCACTAATTACATCTGATTTTCCATAGCATCTTCTGAATACACCTTGACTTTCTAGCAGTTCCTTGTTTATTTACTGTTGTTGTTATTGTTAGATGTAGTTGAATTGAGCACGACTCATAGCAACCATATGAACAAAATATTGTAACCCTGCTCTATCCTGCGCCGTCTTCACACTTCCTGACACACAAGAGCTTTTACGGCACTCACTGGTTGAGAATCTTTCTCTCCTCTACCAACCCTCTACCCTTCCCAGTCTCATGTCTTCTCAAAAAAAATAGCCCCTTTTAGCAACATACCTGAAGTATGTGAGGTAAAACCTCATCATTCTTGTTTCTAAAAGACATTCCTGCTGGCTGTCCATGGTATGTTCAATGCTCTTCTCCAACACCGCCACACGAAGGCATCAGTTCTTCTGTTGTCATCCTTAGCTATTGTCCAGATTTCAGATGCATAGCAAGTAGTCAGAAAGACTATGGCCTAAAAGCATATGTACCTTAGATGCCAAACTGACATCATTGCTCCTCAATAATTTGGAGAGGTCCTTAACTGCAGATTTCTCCAGTGCAATGTCTCTCCTTATTTCTTGACTGCTGATACCGAAGGTGTTAATTGTGGATCCAAGCAAGATGAAGCTATTGATGTTTTAAATCTCCTCTCCATCATCACGATGTTGCCTCTCAGCCCAGTATTTTTTTGACAATGAGATGCAATCCAAACTGAAAAATAATGCAGCATCAGGATTGGAGGAATACTCATCAACAACCTGCATTATCCAGGCGACACAATTTTAATTGCTAAAAGTAAAAAAAGAGATAAGATACTTACTTCAGAAGATCAAGGTCTATGGCCATCAGTATGAATTACTTATCAAAATCAAGAAAGCAAAGGTCTCCGTTATAGGAACAACAGTCAACATTATGATACACGGAAAAAGGATTAAAGCTGTTAATGATTTCATCTGACTTGAATCAACAATCAACACCCTTGGTGCCAGTAGTCAGAAAATCAGGAGACATATTGCCTTGGACAAGTCTACCATCAGGAACTTTTCCAAAATGCTGAAGAGCAATGATGTCAGTTTGAAGACTAAGATGCACCTGATTCAGGCCACTGAAAGCTAGACTGAAGGAGTGGAAGACTCCCACCGAGATGGATTGACAAGTAATTTCAGTATTGGGCTTTAGTGTGTCAGAGATGATGAGGATGGCACAGGATAAGTTAGAGGTTAGGTCAGCTATTCATAGGGTTGCTTTGAGTCATACTCAACTTGATGGCACCTAACTACAACTCCTGGTGGCAAGTTCCTTGGAGGGAAGGTTGACAAGACTGTCTCCATATATATGCTCCATATATGTTGATTATGTTCTCAGGAGGAGTTGGTTCCTGGGGGAAAAATCATGATTAATAGTCAGAAAAGGGGAGGAAGACCCTCAATGAGATGGATTCCCACAGTGACTACAACAGTGGACTCAAGTAAAGCAGAGATTGTAATACGGTGAAGGATTGGCCTGGGTCTTTTCTAACATACATGGAGTGACTCCAAGCTGGAGCCTATATAACAACACTTAACAATAACAACAACACAAAACAACTACACCAGCTCTTGCTCACCTGAAAAAACACATAACAAAGTTCTAGTGGCTGCAATTCCAAAGACATGCCCTTTGAATATATCAGTTGTTCCACCGGAGAAGGATAAGTAATTTCTTCCTATGAAATTAACTGCCTCTGAAAACCCACTGGAGTTTCAGCTATGAATCAGTTCTGACTTGATGATACACAGCAACAACAACAAGACCACTTAGGAGCATTAGAAATTGTTCTTTTTTCAGGGCTCTGAGATACTTGAGGAAAAACAATTCTGTCTTCCCCACCTCTTCAAATCCCAATCCTAGAGGAAAAACCAGAAATAAAATAAAATTAAAACAAATAATATTCTTTACTTTTTATGTGCCATTAAGTTGACAATAACTCATAATGACTATGAACAATGGCTCTTAACCTTTCTCTAATCTGTGGCATCCATTTCCAACACACTTGAACCTGTTGTTACAATCATTGTGTCAATCCATCTCATTAAAGGTCTTCACTTCTTAAACTGACCATATGCTATTCTAAGCATGCCCTTCTTCAAGGACTGGTCCCTCCTTACAACATGCCAGAGTATGAGAGATAGAGTTTCTCTATCTTTATCTCCAAGGTGCACTGTGAGTCACGTTCTCCAGGACAGACCAGTTTGGTCTCTTGGCAGTCCACAAGATATTCAGTATTTTTCTTCAGTGCCACGACTCAAAGACGTTGATTCTTCTTCTGTCATCCTTAGTCACTATCTAACTTTCAATGCATAGCAAGTAATTGAAAAGACTATGGCTTGAATCAGGCACACCTTAGTCTTCAAATTGACATGATTGCTCTTTATTACACTAGAGAGATCTTTGACAGATTTTCCGATTTTCCCAATGCAACTTGTCTTTTGATTTCTTCATTCCTTGTACCAAGGATGTTGATTATGGCTCCAAGTAAGTTAACAACTTTGGTCTTTTTCCATCTACCATTATGCTGCTTATTTGGCCCAGTGGGGAAGATTTTTGTTTTCTTGATGTTGAGATGCAATCCCATATTGATGACTGTAGTCTTTGATCTTCTCCAACAAATGCTTTAAGCCTTCCTCACTTTCAATGAGCCAGTTGTGTTATCTGGATAATGAGGTTGTTGTTGTATATGTCTCTGATTGTGATACCACATTATACTTTATAAAGTCCAGCTTCTCTAGTGATCCATTCAGCAAAAGGGTTGAGTAGATGTGAAGAAAAGATACAACCCTTATGCACAGCTTTCTTGAGTTTGAATCATGCAGTCTTCCCTTGCCATTTGTACAATAGCTTTTCAATCTATATATAGGTTTCACATGGACACAAGTAAGTGTTCTGTATCCCATTCTTCTCAATGTTAGCCATAATTTGTTGTGATCCACACAGTTAAATGCCTTTGTATAGTCAATGAAACACTGACATCTTTGTTTATATTATTCTTTGCTTTCTGGCAAGATCCATCCGACAACAGCAATGATATCTGTTTCCATGGCTTCTTAAATCAAGTTTGAATTTCTGGCAGTTCTGTCAATGTTCTATTCTGTTTTTGAATACTTTTTTCCAAGATAGCATATAAGAAAGCTTGCAAGCAGAGGTTCAAATACAACATTTTATTTTCACTTTCACTTTCACCAGGTATGAGAACATCCTTATATGCATAATGATAATTTCTGAAGGACTTTTTATAAATATTCATAATAGAATTTCTATAAAGGACTTGAAGGCATGTGACTTAAACCCATACATAGATGGGCTGATATCTTAGTTATCAATTCTATTCCACTGACCTATGTGTCTGTAATTGTACCAATACCATGCTGTCTTGACCACCATGGCAGAATTTGAAATCAGGGAGTGAGATGCCGTCTACCCAGTTTCTTTTCTTCGGGAGTACTGTGTTTATTAGTGGTCTATTTCTGTTCTGGATGAAATTAGAAATTGCCTTTTCCATCTCATTGAAGAACGGAATTGGTATTTGTATTAGAATTGCTTTTTTTTGTTGTTGTTGTTTGTTTGGAAGTTTTTTTATTACCTGTTCAATTTCTTCTTTTGCAATGGGTCTGTTCAGATGTTGAATTTTGGTCTGTCAGTTTAGGTAGGTTGTGAGTTTCTAAGTGTATGTCCATTTCCTTTAGGTTTTAATATTTGTTTGAGCATAGTTTTCTTAGTATTCAGTTGTTAACCTTTTTATTTTAGTTGGTTCTGTTGTGACATTGCCCCTTTCATTTCTTATTCAGGATTATCTGTATCTTTTCTTTCTCTTCCTTTGTTAGTTTTGCTAGTGATTAGTCAATTTTATTGACCTTTCAAAGAACTCTCTCCTGGTTTTGTTGATGGTTAATGACAAGCTGGACAATAAATAGGGATGATAGAAGGAGAATTGATGCCTTTGAGTTGTGGTACTGGAGAAGAGTATTGAATATACCATGAAATGCTATAGATCAAACAGGTTTATCCTGGAGAAGGTGCAACCAGGTTGCTCCTTGGAGGCAGGGATTTTGAAGCTTCTTCTGACATACTTTGTGCATGTTGCAAGGAGTCCTTGGAAAAGATCATCATGCATGGAAGGGTAGAGGGACAGTGCAAGAGAGGAAGACCTGTATGAGATGTATTGACTCAGTGACCAGGGTAACGGGGTAGATGTGTCAGAGACAATGAAATTGGCTCAAAAGAGAGCAGGGTTCAGAGCTGTTGAACATAGGGTTGCTATGAGTTACAAGTGCACTGATGGCACATAACAACAACATATGTCATTTGATATCTTCACTACTCCTTCCAAGAATATTAATTGTGGATCCAAGTAAAATGAAAACTGACAATTTTAATAATTTCTTCATTTTTGATGTTTTTGTTGTTGATTGCCATTGAGTCAAACATGACTCATAGTGACTCTATGAAGTAAACATCTGAAGTCTTTCTAAAACTATTGACATTTATCAAAGTTCATAGAGTTTCCAGAGGCATGTTGTTTAGGAAGTGAATGCCACTCCTACTTCCAAATCTGTCTTAAACTGGGAGCTCCACCAAACACTGTCCACCATGGGTAACCATTATGACATTTGACACCCTCATGGCACAAGGTTCAGCATCACAGCAACCCCAGGTTACCTCAGTACAGCATATTGACAGAAGATTGCTGTATCACTTAGAAGAATGTTTCTCCAAAATATAATAACAACTGTCTTTAAATACAAAGGCCCTTCCCTGAGGTCTTATTGAATCTAAACAGGAGGCTTAACTAGGGGAAATAAAAACCCCAAAACAATCCAATATTGTATGCTGTTGTTGTTATGTGCTGTTGACTCATCTGCAATGTATAGTGACTCTACTACATACAGCACCTCTGAACCCTTCCCTGTCCTGAGCCAGTCTCACTAATTCCGACACACCAACCCCCATTGCATTAGATATTTTATCAGTTCATCTCATCCAAGGTCTTCCTCTCCTGCACTGTCCATCCATCCTCTGAACATGATGTCCTTCTCCAAAGGACTAGACTCTCCTGGCCATGTGCCCAAATTATGTGAGACAGAGCTTCAGAATCTTAGCCTCCAAGGAGAGACTTGATTTCACCATCTCTAAGACAGATCCATTTGTTTTCTTGGCAGTCCATAGTGTGTTCAAGACTCTTCTCCAGCACCACAACTTGAAGGCATCAATTATTTTCTGTCATCCTTAGTTATTGTCCAATTCTCTGAAGTATAACAAGTAATTGAGAAGACCATGGCCAAGATTAGGTACACCTTTATCTGTAGACAGACATTGTTCTTCAACACTGTGGAGAAGTCCATGACAGCAGATTGCCCCAATGCAATTCGTCTTTTGATTTTCGGACTGCTGTGGATCCGAGCAAGCTGTTTGTTGATTGCTAACAAAAAAAAAAAAAAAAAAAAAAAAAAAAAAAAAAAAAACAATCTCAATCTCTTTTCCATGTATCATATGAGAATTCTTATTTTCTTTATGATGAAATGTAATCCATATTAATGACTGTAATATTTTTTATTTTTTACTTGTAAAAAAATACTGGTTTACTTACCAACTTCATATACATTGTTCTTCACCACGGATCTTTTCCCTTTTCTTTCTTTACTCAATTCTCCCTCTACTCATCAAATTGTGTGACCCTATGGTTAAGCACCCCCCTCCCTTGGATCCTCGTACTCATTTTACATTAATGGTATTATATAGTATTTCTCTTTATGAGACAAAGTTATTTCACTTAGCATAATGCTCTCTAGTCCCTCCCATGTTAGGTAGTAATTTACAAAATCATTGCTCCTGCATACAGCATAATATTCCATTGTGTGAATGTACCATAATTTTTCAACCTATTCCATTATGGTTAGGCATTTGGGCTGTTTCCATGTTCTTGTTATGGTGAATAATGCTGCTATGAACATTGGTGTTCAAGTCTCTGTTTGTACCTAAGTTCTTCTTCAGTAAGTGGTTCAAGTCCTTTATACTCTCAGCAGGCAAGATAATTTCATGTGCATAACACAGGTTGGGAAGTCTTCCTCCAATTCTGATACCACATTATTTTTCATGTAATTCTACTTGTAAGATTATTTGTTCAGCACAGAGATTTGACTAGGTATGTTGTTATTGTTGTTATGTGCCATCAAGTTGCCTTCAACTCATAGTGATCTTATGCACAATATCTCTGAACCCCACTCTATCCTGAGCCAATCTCATGGTCTCTCACACACCTGCCTCGATTGCTACAGTCACTGTATCAATCCATCTCATCCAAGGTCTTCCTCTCCTGTGCTGTCCCTCCACTCTTTCAATCATGATCTCCTTCTCCAAGGACCTTGATGCATACTTTTCTTGATTTTAACTTACATTTTAGTAAATTTTTTAATTTTAATTGTGATTTTAGTGGAAGTTTATGGAAAAGTTAGATTGTCATTTTTGTACATTTTCTCCCTCTCTCTCCCTTCCTCTTTCCTCAGTTCATTTTTTTAATATTAATTTATCATTGCACAATTACTATCCCCTGTCTCCTGCCCCAGTCCTCTTTGCAATATACCTCTTTATACAACCCTTTCTTTCATTTGTTTCACTGCAGATTCATTATTTTCTTAGTTTCCCCCTAATCCTCATGTCAATCCTGTTTTATAACAGCATATTATGATGATTTTATATTCAGTATTCTCTATTCTGATCGAAGGATAGCTTCTTGTCTGTGTCAGGTTGCTCATCAGTTCAATTAAGTGTACTGGAATTCTCTCTCTTTTTTTTTTTTCAATGTTATAGCCATGTGATGGCCTAGTGGTAAGATACTGTGCAGCAATTACAAAGCTATGCAGTTAGAATCCACTAGCTGTTCTTTAGAAGAAGCTTGGATAATCTCCTGTGCAATTTACTGTCAGAAAATCTGATGGAGTGTCAGCTATGGGTAGGTTTCAATTTGACAGTGAAAAACAACATACCCACATGACTGACATCTAAGAAAAACCCAAACCTAAGTCTTGATAATTCTTGCTTGACAGCAGTTAGCACATGTCACTATAGTTATTGAGAGAATAAGGCCCTATATGGGCAATTCCTCCCCAAGGACAGGAATGAGAAGCTTGGTTGTCTGAAAACTTTGAGTCACTCTCTATCAAGCTGATCTCCTAAGAGTGGAAATTTCTACTGTATTCTTCTCTCATTTTAATCCATATCCTTTTGCTGTAAATACCAAATAAAATGACTTCTCCAATTTTCTTTAGTGAATTTCCAAACCAAAAGTGGTCTTGGAAAAAACTGACACAGATATTTTGTAAATCAGTTAAAACTGTATGAAAAACAGTAAACCAATTTATCAGATATTTAATAAAGAAGAAAATTGATCAAACACTTTGTTAGTATTTTAAAGGAAAAAAAATAAAGGATGAGATTAGTTAAAAGAGTTTACATTCTACATTGCCCTCCTTGTCATGAAAATCATATATATCTGGGTATGTACATCTATTTATTTTTTATATACAGATACATTAATAAGATTTCTATTTCATAGGCAGATACATTGATATTTCCCTAGTCAATATCCTTGGTTATAATATAATAATTAATTTTTTTAAGTTAAGAAATTTGAACAATCTTAATAGAGGAATTTAGTTTAAAAACATGAAAAAATCAGTGAAAGTATGTACGGACATATAAAACATTTTACATATATTGAAATGTATGTTTTTTTGTTTTAGAAGGAAAACCATATAGCCTTCTATATATTTTATTATTTTTTTTTAAATTCAGCACTGATACCTATTATTTAATATCTTAACTCTTTTGTTTTCTCTGTTTTTCACTTGTGGTCAAATGCTATAGTGTAAGAGCATCTTTGTTTAACTGAGAACTTTTTACTTGAGACAGCATCTGAGCAGGTGCCACATCAAAAGTGGACAAAAGAGTTTATTTCCTGGCCCTGCTCACAACTTCCCACCCTGAGTGTCTGCCCTGGTGGCCCCAACAGCTACCACCCATAACGATTTTACCTCCCTTTGAAACCGGCATACTTAAAAATCTGTAATTCTCTTCTCTCTCCCACAACACTCTTTAATATTATTTGTTGTTGTTGATTGCTGTCGAGTCAAACACGACTCATAGAGATCCTATGAACAAAAGGTCTCAAGACTTTCTATAACTATTGTCATTTATCAAAGTTCATAGAGTTTCCAGTGGCATGTTGTTTAGGAAGTGGATGCCACTCACTCTTTTGTATTTTCAGGCTTGATTTTCCATGATGCCAACTATTCATAATGGCTAGCACTAGCAGGAAGTTTCAAATACTCCAAGCACTGTTCTAAAGTTGTGTGAAATAATTAATTTAGTATTTGAAATAATCCTGAGTAAGATATGCAGCCCAAGAAAATAAAACTTGCAGTTCTCAGCTAAAGTGATCTGTCTATACACCAACTCTGGAAACCAGAGAGTTTTGAAGGCTCCACAGGAGTTAAAATCTTCCCTCACCACATCTACTATGCTTTGTATCCAATTATTCAACAAATAGCCTGTGTCTTGTGGTTGTATTCTATGAAATAAAGATCCTGCTTTTTTTTAAAAAATTTAAAATAGTTAAGAATTTGGTAATCTAATAATAACATTTTGCCCCACAATAAAGTTAAAATTAGATTAAGTTGATTTACTGACTTGAGAATCGAGGAATAGTGACAATATCAAGAGTATTCTGGCACTGATTTTCATTGAAATGTCACATTGTGGTTTAGTGACATAACTATAGAAGCATGGAGAGAAACTCCCTATTATGTAACAAACCACTTCCTGCAACTGTTTATTAATTTTTCTTCAATATTTTAACTAAATTCTCCTCAACTTGTAAGGTTGTATAATTGAAGCTACCTCACTAGGAGAAGCACAGATATCACTGGAGGTTCAAGAATATAAATTTGTAGCCAGATTGTGAGGTTTGAATCCTATGTGGTCTTGAGCAAGGTATTTATTATCTCTGGGCCTCAATTCCTCCTTCTAAGAGTATGACCCTCAGTAGGAATCATATGTATCTCAATGCAGTTGTTTTTCGGTGTCCTGGAGTCCACCGTGACTCAGAGCAGTGCTGTGAATAACAGATCTGAAACTTGTCCCTCCCTGCACCATCCCTATCATCTCTAATAGGCTCTAGTCCACTGTTACAATCACTGTGTCAATCCATCTTGTTGAAGGTCTTTTTCTCTTTTCCTGACCCTCCACCTTTCCCATTTCCCAGTATAATGTGTGTGGGTTTTTTTTTAAGGACTTATCTCTCCTGACAACATGTTCAAAGGATGTTCAGCAAAGTTTCACCATCATTTCCCATAAAGAGTACCCAGATTGTACTCCCTCCAACAAAGATTGTTCTTTTCACAGGGCATAGGATATTCAGTACTCTTCTCTAGCACTACAATTCAAACACATTAATTATTCCTCTGTTATCCTTATTTACTGTCCAACTTTCAGATGCATAGGAAACAACTGAGCAAACCATGGCTTGCATCAGGCACAGCTTCGTCTTTAAACCTTGCTCGTTCACAAGTCAGAAAGTGTCTTTTCCCGATACAATAGGGTTTTTTTTAGTTTTTGACTGCTGTTACTATGGGTATCAACTGTGGACCCAAGAAAAGGAAGTCACTGATACCTTCAAACTTTCCTCCATCTATCTTGATGATACCTATTGGTGAGGGATTTTGATTTCTTGATGTTGAGATATAATCCACTGAAGGTTATAGTATGCAAATTATGTTGCAAATTTTGAGTGTAGAAAAGGCTCTAACTTGACAGGGTAGTAGAAATCATATGTAAAGCAGTTAAAAATACAATAAGTGTAAATAAATATGTGTAAACATGATGTAAACATTCAATTGTTTTTAAACCCCCATAATTCCAATACCAGCCTTGTGCCACCAGGAACTTCAACCTACTTCAATGGAAACTCTCTTCTTGTAGCAGCAACTGGTCTGAAATTAGGAAGACAGTCTAGCAGCATGCTAATAACATTACAATGTCAAACACTGCACTAGTTTGGAGGTTTCTATTCCACCCAGAGGCATCTCTGAAAAATTGTCTCATTTATCTTGTTTTGAAAAACTAGTCATTGAAAACCCTGTGGACACTGTTCTAACAAACATGGAGGCAATACAATGTGGAATTGCCTGGACAACCGTGGCTAGTTACCTAACAGGTAAAAGTCCAGTTCCTTTCAAATAATTCCAATGATTGGGAGCTTACTATCACTTAGAAATTTTATTCCACCCTCCTATAACTTAGTGATAAATGTACACATTTTACTGAATATTATTCAAATCTCTCTCACACACATGACTCCAAATATCTTGGGTACTAAATAGCTTTATTCTCAGATTTTATTGCTTTGTCTTTTTTGTCCTAGATTTTGTTTCCTCTTATTAACTGACCTCAGATTCTTCCTTAGAATGAAGTGTAAATAATTGATGAGAGATTAAAGTTCTACCGCTCCTAAAGATTTTTTTCTTTAAGAAGAGATGAAATTGCAAAGATAATAGGTTAAAGCTGTGGCTCAAGGGACAGTTGGGTGTAAGGATTCTTCCCAGCTTTCCCACACACCACAAGCCTGAGAAGAGCAGAGGAAAGAGGTAGTATGTAAAACAGACAAATCAGAGGATTTGAAGACAGATTTGTGTTCTGGTTCTCTCTCATTTCCTGGATTAGAGATCTGGAAAACTCCTTGAGGTTAATTTTTCTCACCTGAGCAACAAGCTTGAAAATAATACTAATCCTATTTAACAAAACAAGCAAACACTGCATGGTTTAAAATCAGGAAATGTGTGAGTCAGGGATGCACCCTATTTCCATACCTTTGCAATTATATGCAGAATGTATCATTCTGGAGGCTAGACAATTTTCTTTTTTCACTTTAAAAAAAATTGTATTGGTTTTCTCGCAAAGTTCTTATATTATTGTGTTTCACATAATCTTTTTGAGAGGAATGTAGCATCAGAATTAAAAGAAGACTCATCAACATCCTGCATTATGTAGATGACACAACATTGCTTGATGAACCTGAGGAGGACCTGAGGTGTTTGCTGCAGAAGGTCAAAGACTGCAGTCTTCAATATGGATTGCATCTCAACATCAATTAAACAAAGGTCCTCACTCACCACTGTGAATGACATTGGCAGTGTCATGATAGATGGATAAAAGATTGAGGTTGTTAATAATTTCATCTTGCTCTGCTCTACAATCAATACTTTTGGCAGCATCAGTCAGAAAACCAAAAGACGAATTGCATTATGAAAATCTGCCGTAAAGGACCTCTCTAGACTGCTGAAGAGCAACAATTTCACCAGAATGAAGGCTGCATAGTGGAGTGGACCTGGGGGGGAAGGATTGTAAAACAATTCAAGAATTTTTCTTTTACTTCTCAAAGAGAAGACTGTACTGGGGAGGGGGTCAAGGGGCAGGGAGAAAAGTGCAACAATGAATGAATGGAAATCCAAAGTCTCTGTAAATTTTCATTAAAATTAATGATAATAATTTTTCTTAAAAGATCAACAATTTCAATTTAGAGGCTAAGATGCACCTATCCGGGCATGGTTTTCTCAGTTGTCTGCTATAAATACATCTGAGAGCCAGACAACAGGTAAAGATGACAGAAAAATCAATGATTTTGAGCTGTGATTCTGGAGAAGAATATTGAACATACCATGGACTGCCAAGAGAACAAACTGATCTGTCCTAAAGCGGATGAAACAAAATTTCTTTCTGGAGGCAAGGATTTTGAAACTTTGTTTCACATACTTTGGCCATGTCCCCAGGAGGAACCAGTCCTTGGCTAAGGAGGACATAATGCTTGAAAGGGAAGAGGGTTAGTGCAGGAGAGGAAGACCCTAGATGAGATGGGTTGACACAGTGACTGTGGCAATGGCATCAGGTTTATCAGAGGTGGTGGGAATGGCTCTGGATGGGGCAGGGTTCAGAGACATTGTTCACAAGGTTGCTATGAATCGTAGTTGACTCAATGGAACCTAATAACAACAATAATATTATTTATACTTTTAACCCTACAAAAACATTAAATCAATATATAAATGTACAGCTACAGAGGTAATTTTCACTCACAGAGACACTGTAGTGTAGAGAAAAACTGATGCTAGGGTTTCCAAGCTTATAAATATTTGCAGAAGTAGACTGCCTCATCTTCTTTCCATGGAAGGCTGGAAGATTGGAACCACTGACCTTTTAGTTAGCATGCAACTTTTTAAAGCACGATTCCACTGTGATTATCAGTGCTTTAACTCACTGACTTATTGCCATGGAGTTCATTCTGACTCACAGAAACCTTCTCTCTAGTTTTCAAGATTTTAAATTTAATGACTTAAGTCTGAAAATTTCTCTCCCTGGAGCTGCTGATGGATGTGAACCCTGAGGGTCAAGCTGTCTTTTGGTTAGAAAAGCAAATCCATATGGATTATCTCAGAAAATCTCCTTATCTGAGCTTTATTAGGAATAAGCTAACACAATACATAAAGATACACTCTATCAATTAAAACAATAAATAGGAACAAACTGACATAATGTATAAGGAGTTAGAAAGTTATATAATTAAATTAAACAATTAAAGTTGACCATTAGCAATAAAGAAGGCAGATGTGCTTTTGAAACATTTAGACTCCAGACTGAAAACGGGGTCAGTCTACTTGAGTTCCATCAATTTACTTTCTCTTTGGCCTAGTGAGTAAGGAGTTGCACTGCAAAACCAAGGGCAGGCAGTTTGAATCCACCAGATGCACCATAGGGGAAAGATGGGCGATCTCTTTCTGTGTGTTTTACAGCTTCTGAAAAATCTCTGGAAGATTAGCTATGAGTTGGTTCCAACTACAGTCAAACTACACTCAACTACAGTGAAAGACTTTGACTGTTGACTTCTCTTAGCTTGGTGTCTCGATTTAAGCATGTGAATGCTAGCCAAGGGCCTGGCAGCTTGAGTTCACCTAGCAGTTCTGAGGGGGAAAGATTTTACAATCTGCTCCCATAAAGATGTAAAAATTAAAACAAACAAACAAACCCAAAAACCAAAACTTGCTACCTTTGAGTCAATTCCACCTCACAGTGATGACTGGTTTCTGAGACTGCCCATCTTTCTGCCTCAGAACCACTGGCAGATTTGAACCACTGGAGATGTTTGGTTAGCAGTGCAAAACTCTATGGACTACACCATCAGAGCTACTTCTCGTGAAGATCATAACCTAGGAAACCACACGGGGCAGTTCTGCTCTGTCACATCCGATCACTATGAGTCAGTTGACCACACAACACTTAGCAGCAACAACAGCAACAAAATGAAAACAACAATGTTGACCTGTCTCAGTTGCTTTGAGGACTAACATAGATATGTTTGTAAAGTACTCAGAGAAAAATATCTGCCACTGTCCCCACTCCTCGTTAAGTACTCAAGAAAGGTGTTCCTGCTGCTATTATTTCCCACCAAAATCAACATTGTTCTGTGTACCATCGAGTTCAACCCTCCTCATAGCAGACCCTTCAGCAGGTTTTCAGAGGCAGTAAGATGGATGCATGGGAGACTGCCCATCTTTTCTCCTGGAGAGCAGCTGTGTATTCGATTTACATGTGTTCAGGTGATCTGTGAACCTTCTTACCACTAGGCCACAAAAACTTCCAAAAATCAACAGAAAGGCATCAATTTAAGCTGTCTCTTAAATTCAGTTCAATTAAAAAAAAATCACCTCTACTTCCCAAGGAAAAAGAAAACTGACTTTCTCTGGTAGATTACTTTTCTCAGGACATTTATAATTTTCTACTTCTCTCAACTCACTGTCTCTGTCATGTACTCCTCAATCTTCTTGGTGCTTGGATCTTGTCATTCCTTTGCTCCCCACTCTATTAAAATTCTAACTGTGTTAGAGGAAATAACCTAGAAAAGATGCTTTAGAGAGTTAAAAGTGAAGTGTTATATTTAGAAGAGCAAATTTGAAAAATACAGATGTGTGATCATTTCTACCTTAATTTTCCCTTAGATGGCTAAAAGTGCCATGAACAGGTGCGAAAGAGAAAAATTCAGACTCTTGGTTTCTGTTGTCACACTTTTGAAATACATAGAGTTACTTCTTCATCTCTTCATGTCTATGTTTTCAGTTGCCACCGGTCTTCTTGGATAGAACTAACTTCCTTTGTACAGAGCTGCCAGGGTGTGGGGAGGTGGTTCTCTGGGTGCGGGGAGGTTCTGAACCTTGCGTGTGACTGCTTTCCTCAGTTTAGTAAAGAAATCAGTCACCGAGTCACCTTTTGCTCTCCAGTGATGGCTGCCATCTCTCGTTTTCATGAGAAATGATAAAGCATATGAGTCAGCCCTGGAGCCCTCCAAGAATGGCACGCGATGCTTATTCTAACCTCAATCTTAGCTACAGTTAAAGAGCTTTCAAAAACAGCTTTTAGAAACCCTTCCTCTAGAAGGCAGAGACATCCATCTAACTTCCTTCCTTTATTCTTTATGTGCCTCCCAGATGGTTGGTTTACTGGATTTCATGCAACTTTAAAAATTCCAAAGTTTAGCTTTTAGCTGGATTTTTTTTTAGCAATGGTATAAGTAGCCTGAAACTTTCCTCTTTAAGATTCTGCTTAATTAAATGTAAAAACATATTTGTATGGAGTAGGAAGAAGATGGGGTATATTTACTTTTCTAAGTATCAGTCTCCTAGTCAGTAAGCTCACGGAGAGAGATCTTTTTTTGCGTAGGCTGCACTGTTGATAGCCTTTTCTTCTAGAGATAAACTTTGTCTCAACGCCTCTTTCTACAACCAGTTTATGTTTCCCCCAATCTCTTAATTTTTCTAAATCATGGAAGAAAGGCAAAATATGTGACCAAGGTAGACTAAATGAAACACAAATCCAAACTGTCTTTTTAAAAACTCATGTTGTAAAAAGCACTTGTTTATAAAGTAGATGATCATTTGTGTGGTAATTGTGTGGGATTTTGGGGGCCCTTTGAAAATTTATTAATGTATCTATAAATGGTGCAAATGTTTGACACCTTTGACTGCCAATCAAAAGTTAAAAGATTCAAATTCACCTTGGGTTTCCTGAGAAGAAAGCCTGGTCATCTCCATCTAAAAACGCAACCACTGAGAATCCCTTGGGGGCAGCTCCACCTTGACACACAAAATGTTGCTGTGAACTGGAATTGACAACAACTGGTTTCAGAAAGAAAGTAAACCATTTTTGAAAAATTATTTTGTCAATAATCTTCAGATTCCCTGAGCAACCTTTTGTGTTTGCTGAAATTAAACATATTAAACCTAAGCCTGAGTAAAATAAAACTCTAAAATCCTTGGGCAGCAAGAGAGTGAATCAACAATACAGGAAAAAATTTTCTGAAGTTAGGGGAGCCAGTTTAGCCAATAAAGAAGACAGAACAAAACAACCATTTGAACAAAACATTATCTTTTAAAGAAATAGGATTTTAACATGTGAGCAAGTAGGGATTCAATGTGAGTGGTTTTGGGGTTTTTTTTGTGTTTTTTTTTTTAAAGCAATCTGAGTGTAATATACTTGCTGTGATCAATGCATTTGAATTTAGGTAGGATCATGCTTGTGTATTTGAACAATTAAAAATGGGAGATAGTAAGATCTGCCAAACCGAATCAGATCTATGACCTATCCACTATTGTAAAACGTATTTCTTGCCCACTCAACAATAATTTGTGAGGTGGCATAGTATAGTCCTCTACACAGCTTCTAAGATTTACATAAGATCTACAAACAGAGCCTGTTGCCAACCAAATATTTGTACTTGATGATGATTAATATCTGCTGAACAAATGAATGAATGGCAAAGTGTATTATCAAGGGTTTATTTCTACTTCCTTTTGGAGGGCCAGCTATGACTTTGTTCCAATCCAATGACAAGGAGTGAATGAGCCTAATTTTAATTTACGTTACTCAATGTATATGACAAAGAGTCCTCTTGCCAGAATAAGTGTTGGATTGCTAAATGAAAAGTCAGCTATTTAAACCCACCAGCTGTTCCTAGGGAGAAAGATGGGAAGTCTCCTTCTGTTAAGATTTGCAACCTTAGAAACCCATCGGAGAGTCACCATGGGTCAAAAACAACTCAAGAGCAGTGTTTTTTTGTTTGAGTTTTATTAAATTGCATATGACATACCTTTGCAACCTGTATGCAGAACGGATTATCTGGGAGGCTGTGCTATGAGGAGAAATGTGGGGTCTGGTGGAAAATCTATCAACAATCTGCGTTATGCAGATAACACAACCCTGCTTTCTGAAACTGAGGAGGACCTGAAGCACTTGCTGCATATGGTCAAGGACTGCAGCTTCTAATATGGATTGAGGCTCAATGCCAAGAAGACAAAAATTCTCACCACTGGACCAAATGGCATCATCAGGATGGATGGTGAAGAGATTGAGATTGTTCCCAGCTTTAGTTTGCTTGGCTCCACAGTCAATACTCTTGGCACCAGTAGCCAGGAAATTAAAAGACGTATTGCGATGGGAAAATCTGTTGTTAGGGACCTCTCCAGGGTATTGAAGAGCAATGGTGTCTCTCTGGAGACTAAGGTGTGTCTGCGGACTTTTTTAACACTTGTGTGTTAATGAACAAGAACTAATAACAGTGTTTAAAACATACAGATGCTCATTGAAAAGTTGGTGGTTTGACCAACCAGCTGCTCCAGCGGGAGGGAGATAAGGCATTCCTTATTAAAATGTATTATTGTTACGATTGTTAAGGTCTATCAAGTCAGAGCTGACTCAGTGTTAACCATCAGAAAGTTTTCAGAGGCTGTAAATTGCATAGGAGTAGACTGCAGCTCTTTCCCCTTCAGAGCAGCTGGTGGATTTGAACTGAGTACCTTTGAGTTGGCAGTGCAGCTCCCTACAACAAAGCCATCAGTTAGAGTAGGAAATTCTTTGAAGCTGTTCTTCCCTGTCCTATAAAACTAGCACAGTTTTAATTGACCTAAAGATGGTAGGTTTTATGTAGAAGACCCTCCCTGTATTATTGATCTTAATGGATTCTATAGAGGTTTGTTTTCTCATTCTGGTGAGAATTAGGGTAGAATGTTGAAAGTTATATAAGTGTTCAGGTTTTTCGTTCATAAGGTCGCCTGTGAGTCGTCTACGACTCGATGGCACTTAACAACAAGAGAGTTCTGTTGGCCTAGTGCATAGAAAGTTATGCTACCAAGCCAAATGTGAGTGATTTTAATCTGCAGCCCTCAGGCCTGATTTTATTATTATTTTTTTGTCAAACATTCTTCTAAGTGATATAGCACTGGTCTGTGCATTTGCTGTCTGTTAATTTGCTGTACAAAGGTAACTTTTGATTGCTGTGAAGTGTCAAATGTGATAATGATAACTCATGATGGACAGTGTTTGGTGGAGCTCCTTGATTAAAACAAGCTTGGGAGCAGGAGTGGCATCCACTTCTGAAAAAGTTTGCCTCCAGAAACTCTAAGAACTTGGAGAAATGATGAAAGTTATACAAGTGTTCAGGCTTTTCAAGCATAGGGTCACTATGAGTCGTTTATGACTTGATGGCACTTAACAACTCCTTAAGAATGTGGATGTTAGGTGAGCTCTGGTGGCCTAGTGGCAAGAAGCTGCACTGCAATCCCAGAGGTGCGCAGTTAGAATCCATCAGATGCTCTGCCAAAGAAGGAGGGGCTATCTCCTCCTGTACCAGTCAGATCTGATTTGACAGTACACACACACACACACACACATGAATAATAATAAAATAAAAAAAATTTAAAAAAAGAATGTGGATGTTAAGAAATGCAGATAAGAAAAAAGAAACAAAAGAAACATGATTTATAATTAATACTGTTAGAAGGTTGTAATGTGAAAAAAATTCAAAACAGTTGACTTTAAGAAGACTTTTACAGGATATATGAATACATTTTGAAAGGCCTAAAAGGACTGAAAGAAGCAGATGTTAATCCCAACAAAGCACTGATTGTCAGAGAAACTCACCACCATATTTTACAATTTCCAGAAACTAGTTTGTGTAATCATTGAACTGTTTCATGATTAGCAACTGTAACGTGTAACTGTGGCCAACTCTCCCCCTGCCACCAGAATTTAATGACAAGGTGAATTGAGTGTTGAACTGAGAATTGAATGATCTCAGCTGCTAATATCTTTAGTATTCACTCAGTTATTAGATAAGGGATGCAGATGTAGCTACAGTATCACAAAACCTCAAAGGCAGAGGAGTTGATCATGTATGTCAGCCAAGATATGAAGATCACTGTCATTAAGACAGATAGTCATACCAAGAGGAGCTGCCCAAATTCCTGCTAGTGCTTCTTTGTATGTCACACCAGCCTGAACATAATGTGGACTGGGACTGATGAGTTACAGAACACATCTTACAAACATAAAGATGGCTATAATTAGGAAAAAAGACTTTCCAAATAATTTCTCCTCATTACTTTTAAGTCCCTACTTGTCAAGCAGGAGAAAGATGGGCAATCTTCTCCTCTGAAAACTCTGACATGTCAGCTATGACAATCAATCAATCAATCAATCAATCAACCAACCAATCCTGTGTCAGCCTACTTATTAAAATACATTTGTAATCCCAAATCAATAACCATGGCACTCTACATTTGTAGAGTGGCAAGAGTGTTAAGAAATATAACACATATTTCCTTTTAGTGTTTTTGTTGCTTAAGATAGCCCACAGTACTGGAGAGGAGAGAGAGAGAGAGAGAGAGAGAGAGAGAGAGAGAGAGAGAGAGAGAG
>NW_006400106.1:482805-485780 GCF_000299155.1 Elephantulus edwardii | reverse complement strand
GAAGAGAAGAGAAGAGAAGAGAAGAGAAGAGAAGAGAAGAGAAGAGAAGAGAAGAGAAGAGAAGAGAAGAGAAGAGGATTTCATTAGTGCCTCACTCTGACTTTCCTAGATGGCTGTGATTGGGTATGCAATTCAGAAAGTGTGCCAGACAGAGAAAGAGACACAAAAATCTCTCTTTGCCCCATAGGATCCACTATCAGGAAATGGTTTGGCTGGCTGAAGCTGGAAGGCTTTCTTCTCTGTTTCTTTATGTTATTGTTGTTATGTGCTGTCAAGTTGCCTGTGACTCATAATGACCCTATATACAGCAGCTCTGAACCCTGCTTTATCCTGTGCCAATCTTATTGTCCCTGATACACCTTCCCCCAATACCCCAGTCACTAAGTCAATCAATCTCATCCAGGGTTTTCCTCTCTTGCACTGTCCCTCCACCCTCCCAAGCAGGACATCCCTCTCCAAGGACTGGTCTTTCCTTGCAACATGCCCTAAGTGTGTAAGATGGAACTTCAGAATCCTTGCCTTCGAGGAGCAGCCTGGTTTAACCCTCTCCAGGAAGAACCTGTTTGTTCTCTTAACAGTCTATGGTATATTAAATAATCTTCTCCAGCACCACAGCTCAAAAGCATCCTTTCTCCTTCTATCATCCCTCGTCATTGTCCAGCTCTCTGATGCACAGCATGTAATTGCAAAGACCACAGCCTGAATCAGTCTCCAGACTGACATCTTTGCTCTTCCCTTAGGAATCTGTCACAAATTCCTCTAGACTTTCTTTTGGAAAGGCCATTATCCTTCCAAGTGTAAGATGATTTGATTGTAGTACCCATGCCATATCTTTTTAGACTTTAAACTTAAGTCATGGCATTTTCAAGTTAACAGGACTTTTAAAGCCATGAAGTCTAATTTCCTCCTTTTACACATGAGAAACTGGGGTCTCTGAAACCAAATGGTGAAGTTCCTCACACAAAGCCCCAAACCAGCGCTACTGGTCATGGCAGAGGTCACAAACCCACAACCCTGGCTTCCCCATTCCGATTTTTTAGTTCAGAGACCAAAGCACTTGGCACTGTTCCGGTTAGAAAACTGAGGAGTAAAGATTCCCAAACAGGAGTTTTCCAGAATTACAGAGAAGGAGAAAAAAAATTATATATATGTATGAAGTTTTTAACTCCTGGAGATATTTTTGACGTATGATTTGGGGACTTTGCTTATACTAGGAATCCTACCACAATCCTACCACCAAAGATTTCTGCCCTTTTTCTTTTCTGTCAGAGATAGAGGTTACACATGAGGCAGGCAACCCAAGAAAACATCCAGTTCCTCTTTGCGTTTGACTAAGTCAAGAGCTATAAATGGAAGCACCAGAGCCAGTTCTTTCTACTCAGAAACTCAGAGACAGTTGTGCACAGGGTTGAGCTGAGGTCTGTTTTTACAGTGAATAATCCATCCCTCTGAGTGAGCTTATGTTACAAGGTTGCTGTTATTTTCTGAAGAGCAGGTTTATTAACTGCACTTAAAATATCTTAATCTAATATGGCTGGTCTCAATTATTAATATTTTCTTTTTTAAATGTAACATCTTTAGAGACAGAATGCATCTGTTACCCTGGTGGCAAGAGACACGTTCTTAACCATTTCAAGTAAAAGTTGAGAACTCTAAAATAAATGTTACTCTTATTAATATGTTTTAGACTCCTCAATATTTAATTGAAATTGTTGAAGAGTCAGCTTTGAATAATGTCCACTTTATCTCCTTGAGTTTTCATGTTGTGAGAGTCTTCTATGCTGCCATTTCTACTGACTTCCAAGGTGATTTTATTAAAAAAACTGTAAGGAGCTCTGGTGGCCAGGTAATTAAGGAGTTGTCCTGTTATTTCAAAGGCAAGCAGTTTAATCCACCAATTGCTCCAAGGAGAAAGATGAATCCTTTCCTCTTGTGTGATTTATAGCCTCTAAAACTCCACTAGAAGAGTCAGCTCTCAGTTGGCCTGTCTCTACAGCAGTGAGTTGTTTTGTGTTGGAAGTGGGGAGTAAAAGAACAGAACAATTGTTTTTGGTGGTTTGTATTTTTGGAGAGACATATTTTCAGACATTTTATTGAAACTGCATGGAATTTCTATTCAAAGCTTCAGAGCTACACAAGATCAAATGTGTGGCTGTTCATCTGCTAACTCAGGAGCTAACCTTTGATTGGTATACAATTTACTGCAAGGTAAGTTTCGTGGCCTAGAGGCACGCTGGCTGGACTTCATGTTTTCACTCCACGCTTTCTGAGTCTTAGGCAAGTGTGACACTGCCTCAGTATTTATGATGATGGTGTCCTTGTCTTGTTTTCTCAGTCATAAGACTGTGACTTAAAGGAAAGATTTTAAGGTTGGGTGGAAAAGTCATAAACCAAAGTAATTGCACAATTTTGGAATTTGGTTACAAAACAGACAATGTTATGCTTTGAAATTATTATCTACTATCTTAAGTTGCTCATGATGTTTCTCTTTATGATTAATCTTCCTTTCTCTAACAATTTCTTAATGGCAATAAAGAGAAATAGACCTTCTTTCTCTGTGAAAATAACATTCAATATTTCCCCAAATCTTTCATGTAAATAAATACAGAGTGATAAAATTCTTTCTTATTCAAACGACTCTGGAGGCATTTGATTAACATAACTATGTTCAAATATTTGATGACATTTGCTTCTTCAAACCTTTAGAACCAGAAACACATAGATTAACAAAATGGCACAAGTATCTCAATGTAATTGAAACTTTGCTGTCTTATTATCAGCTAGGCATTCAACTGTTGTTGAAACCAATGCCAATGCTACCACTACTAGCAATAACAATGATATTTGTTTCGCTGTGCCAGATATTGTTTCATGTGCATTACTATGTATCAACTAATTTTATTTCCATAACAATCCAATAATATAAATATATATAATACATATATACACATATATAATACATATATAATTTTATA
>NW_006400106.1:466442-482705 GCF_000299155.1 Elephantulus edwardii | reverse complement strand
ATGTGACACATATATGTAACCTATATATATAACTTTATATATATATATAAAATTGGTTCTATGTTTTAGAATTAAAGGCATTGAGGAGCATAAAGATTAAACAGTAAATGGGAGAACCAGATTTCAAGTCTCACTCAGAGTTTTCCCTGTATGTTTCAAAGAATGTAATGTAGGATATTGTTTCCACTAATAGCTAATGAACGTGAACTAGAAACTGAGACAGATACAGAGAGATATTACTCATTTGAATTACATTTGGAAATTGCTGCAAACTCTAACCTTTCATGTAGACTTTACTACACATACTATATTAAAACCTGTGATAATTCTCCCAGAAAAGAAACTGATATAATCAAATGCTAAAATTAGCATTTCAACTAGACTCTACAATAAAATGAATTAAAAATCCATTTAAGTTTGAATTATTAAGCCAGACACAGACTGGAGACCTCTCCCTCAATTTTTTATCTCCTTTCAGATACTAAAAATAAGAATGGTTTGCAAAATTCCTTAGGAGAAGAGACTGTTAGTAGTGCTACAGCTTTCTCTTTCATCCCACTTGGGAAAACTGTTACCTTCTATTCCAACTCCCATGTGGATGACATTGTGGGCTAAGGTGAATTTTCTCTTGGTTAGGTGTCTTGTGGTAAAATCTGGATCTTGCTTCTGCATTAGAGCAAAGATAATTTGTTTTGTGTGGACCAAAGGTGGGCAGGCTGGCTATAGGGACTGGGAACCATTGTGGAGCTTCCCTGATGATGAACCAGAGGTCAACTGGAGAAGCAGTAATCCTTGGGATTGGAAAGTATCATTGACATTTTGAGTCATTATTGAAGAGATCTTCATGAAGAGACTATTTAAAGAAACTTAAAAAAAAAAAAAGAAACAAAACAAAAAAACCCAAAAAACAAACTCACAAGAGCCAGCTTCACTATCTGCTGGATCCAGAGACCATGTTTTCACTCAGTAAAGTACAAACTGTGGATCTCCTTACTTCTTCTCTCTCCACCTATTTGGGATTGCAGATAAAAGTCAGTCTCAGTTAAATTTTTATTTTGAGAAAACAATGCATTAAGATTTTTAAAAAATATATGCTATGTAATATTTGGGATGTGTTTACACTAAATAAAGCATTATTTAGTTATTATATTTAGTTATTTAGCATTAAATAGCATTGTTGTTTGAAAATCAAATTTATCTATGCATTTTTATTTACTAAATTTGATAACCTTACTTGCATCCCATCTATTTCTTGGCAGTTGATGAGGAGGTGAGTCGTTAGGATAAAAAGGAACAGAAACTGTTGTTTATTTTCTTTTTTTTTCTATAATTATATTTTATTAATTTTCATAAACATTTACAGAGATTTTTGGTTTCCATTCATTCATTGTTGCATTAAGAAACTGTTGTTTATTTTCTGAATGAACTTTTTTTTGGACATGTTTTAAAGCTTTTACCAAAAAGTAAACATAAAAATCAATGGACCTGCCAGAACTTGCTAGCAAAGGCAGAAAATGATTGCTTCACTGAATAAATCCTTAAAGGATGGGATGTGAATACAAAAAAGTTTTTATTTTATTTTTTAATTTTTATATTATTTTTGTGCATTGTACCATCAAATCAGATCTGACTGGTACAGGAGAAGATTGTCCCTCCTTCCCCAGCAAAGTATCTGGTGGATTCGAATGGTGCGCCTCTGGGATTGTAGTTGCAGCTCCTTGCCAGTTGGCCACCAGAGCTCCCCAGTTTTTATTTTTTTATCATAGCACAGAGCCTCTTTATTACATGACCTAGATATGTTTATTTAAGCATATCGATCTAATAATCTACAATCTGATAATAATTGATACAGTTTGAGGAATTGTACTTTGTGGTAGACCTAACTAGAGAATGTTGGTCATAGTTCTCTGGGAGACCAGTGTGTGAATTCAAACTTCAAAATTCATTACTGTTGAGTCAAAACTGACTCACAGCTGATTCTTTAATGGGCTTCTAAGGGCATAAAGTACATAGAAAAAGATTGTTCATCTTTCTTCCAGGAAGACACTGATGAATTTGAGCTACCAAAGAAGGTCTGCTTTTGATTTAGCACTGTGAATCCCAAAAAGGACTATATTGTCACAGTTAGGAAATTACAAAAGACATTCACTGAGGAAGTGTGTTGGAGATGGCTGGCAGAGTCTTCAGGTAAAGACCAGGAAAGAAGACCTCCGAAATTCAATAGAGGATCAGCTAGGAGTCAGTTCCAACTTAACCACATTGAGTTAGTCAATGATTCCTATTGTAAGTTTTTCCTATATATATGCTTTCACTATTTCTAACATTTCTCCCATTTGCCTAGAGAAAGAACAAGGGTTGTGGGTTGTTGGATTGATTAATAAGATAATATATGTAAGCCGCTTAACAGTTCGGCAATTTAAAAACAAAAGAAATATAAGTCTAAAAATCTTTGTTATTCTTAGTTTCATTACATGTATGTATATGTGCTTATTTACAATAAGAATAGTAAATATTTGTAAAAAATAATCTTCTCCTGTGCATTTTCCTAGGTACAAGAGTTGACAAATTATAATGGTAATTTCAGACCAGTGTTTTCCTTGGTTAAGAACTCACAAAGTAATCTTTTTTTTTTCTTTCTCATTTTTTTGTTATTAATTTCAATGAAAATTTACAGACACTTTGGATTTCCATTCATTCACTGTTGCATTTTTCTCCTCTCCCAAACGTCACCCCCCCACCCCCCACCCCCAGCCTCCAGTACACTCCCTTCTTGGAAAAGTAAAAGAAAAATTCATTGTTTTACAATCCCTACCCCCAGGTCCACTCCACTATGCAGCCTTCGCTCTGGACTCCTGTCATGACAAAAATACCTAAGAACAGATCCCTTTTAAACAGTTTTCTTTCTCATCTGTTTCAATGCAGTATACATTATTGAACCCATCTTTCTCAGTCTCCCCCCAACCCCGATGCCAGTCCTGTTTTACAACAGTGGCACCATGCAGTATTTGTCCTTTTGTGACTGAGATATTTCACTCAGCATAATGTCCTCCATGGTCACCCATTTTGAATAATATTGCATGAGTTCCTTGTTTTTCAATGCAGCATAGTATTCCATTGTGCGAATATACCACAACTTCTCTACCCATTCGTTTGTTGATGGGCATTTAGGTTGTTTCCAACTCCTTGCTATTGTAAACAAAGCCGCGATAAACATGGGTATACATATATCTACTTGGATGTCATTTATGGTCTCTTCAGGGTATATTCCCAGTAGTGGAATTGCTAGGTCAAATGGCATCTTTATTTGCAACTTTTTGAGAAAGAGCCACAATGCTTTCCACAGTGGTTGCACCATTTTACACTTCCATCAACAGTGAATAAGGGCTCCAGTCTCTCCACAACCTCGCCAGCATTTGTTGCTTGCTGTTCTGTTAAATTTTGCTATTCTGACTTTAGCATAGTTGTTTTGATTTGCATCTCTCTTAGAGCTAGGAATTTTGAACATTTCTTCATGTGCTTGTTAGCCATCTGAAAGTCTTCTTTAGTGAAGTGTCTGTTCATATCCTGTGACCATTTTTCTATTGGATTATTTATTTTGTCGTGGTGCTCAAGTATTTTATAAATTCTAGATATAAGTCCCTTATCTGTCATGTCTTTTCCAAATACTTTTTCCCAGTCTGTGGCTTTCCTTTACCCTGTTGGAGAAGTTTTTGGATATGCATAGGGATTTGATTCTTAGAGGGTCCCATTCATCTATTTTGTCTTCAACTGTTTGTAGGACACTAAGTAATCTTTAGATGCCTTCAAAGGAAGAACACTTTCAGTAAAAAAAAAACCAAAAGAACCCTTTTAAAAAAATAATCATTCTCCTTATGATCACTCAAACTAAAAAAAAAATCTTTGCTTTTATTTTAGAAATTTTTCACTTTGAGAAGTTGACACGTTTTGACACAATATTTGCAAATATTTAAGAACAAAGTAGTTGCAATAAACGGTAAAACTCATAGCAAACTGTTCTATTAATTCTAATTTGTTCTAACTCAGTATATTGAAATGGAAAAAAAACACCCTAATCTATTTAGCATAGTCCCTGGGGAGTTGCACCATTAAGAGAAAAGTAGAGCCTCTCCGGTAGTTTGAACCCCCAATATCTTCAAGGAGAAAGATGAACAATCTCCTTTTGGTGACTGACAGCTTTTAAAAAGCTGTTTGAAAGTTAAGCTGTGAGATAACTCTGACTTGAAAGCAGTGGAAACATGAGTTTGAGTTTCTGAGTTCAATTACAAAACTGGCCTGTCAACTTATAAGCAAGTCCATTTTACACAAATTAAATTTGAAACTTTGAACCAAAACAAAGATGCTATATTTGATATTCAAACAGCCATACTTAAATTAACTTTTAATTTTATAATAGATTAAGTAACCCAAAAAAATAAAGATACTTCATTTAAATGAAATTTGAATAACTTAAATATTTTTCTGTTTTACTTTAGAGGAAAAGGTAAAAGTATACTGAAATTCTCTTAACAATAATAAAAAAAATCCCATGTATGATATTTATTTTGGGCCTCTTTAAGATTTTAAAGAATCTATTTACTCTTATGTGTCTATTTACTTTTAAACAAGTCTAAGTTAAAAAAAATTCCTATAAGAGTCTATCATATGGGCTACCATCTTTTTAAAGTGAGTTTGGGTGATAGCTGTCAATTTTTTGTGTGCAGCATACATTTGAACTGACTTTAGAAAATTTCAATGACCATCAGAACGTTAGAGGATGCTGTTTGAGAGGAATGATGATTCAGAGACATTGTTACAAAGAAAATTTGGGCTTTTAAACTTTAAAAAAATAATCTATTACTTTGAATAAATTGAACTTCCGTCTCTTCAAGCAATATCTTCTTTATATTAATCCCACTAAGCAGAGCATTTGGTTATTTCAGACACTTGAATTGAAAATATTCAAAATGTAACTTGAATTTTAAAAGCTATTTTACTCGTTGGGAAACAGAGAAAGGGGAAGAGCGATAAAGAGAATACAAAGCCTTTTTTTCCTTCTCTCTTTTCCTTTTCGGAGAGGGGAGCGAACTGGTGGGGAGGGGTGGGCAGGGAGAAAAGTGCGACAATGAATGAATGGAAATCCAAATCTCTGTAAATGCTTATTAAAATCAATTAACTAAAAGATTGAAAGAAAAAAAAACACCCAGAGAACACAAAGCCAAAGGAAAGTCGTTGTTTTTATGGAATCTATTAAGGAACTTGAAAATCAGACAAAAGATATAATGAAGTTGAGGAAATGAGTTTTGGAATCTTATAAGCTTGGACTTCATTAAAATCAGAGCTTCACAATGTATGATTACTGTTGTTGTGTACCATCGAGTCTGAACTGACAAGCTGACCCTCTGGCAGGTTTTCAGAGGCACTTAGTAAGTCTAGAAGAGACTGACCAGTCCTTATCCTGCAGAGCAGCTGGTGCTCTCCAACTGCATACCTTCAGGATTGTAGCACAGCTTCTTGCCTCTAAGCCACTAGAGCTCCTTTATTTTATGATTACCTAAAAATTACGTGAAATCTGTTTTCTCTGAGGCTTATTCACTTATAATGACAACAATTCTCAATTGTTAGTTATTACATTCTTAGTATCTATCAGGCAATGAAGCTCTGGTGACCTAGTAGTAATGAATTGCACTGCTGACCCAAAGACAGACACACATAGAGACGAAATAGAAGGCACAAATAATGACATTCTAGACATTAGTTAAATGAGATGGTCTGGTATAGGTCACTTTGAATCAGAAAATCATCTGAGCTACCATCCTGGCAATGAACAACTAGGGAAGAATGGTGGTGTGTTCATAGTTAAAAAGAGGTATATTTTTCAAGTTCTACCCTAAAGTACAATGTTGTGAGTGATAGGATGCTATCCATACACATATAAAGACAACTTGTTAATGCAACTATTATTCAAATATATGCATCCACAAAAGCCAAGGAAGAGAAACTTGAGGATTTCTACCAACTTTTCAGTCTAAAACTGATCAGATATTAAGATGCATTAATAATTATTGGTAACTGGAATGCAAATATCAGAAATAACCAGGAAGGAACGGTAATCAGAAAGTATGGTCTTGATGATAGAAATGAGGCGGGAGATCAAATGATAGAATTTTATACATTCAATAGTTTATTCATAGAACAAACCTTTAAAAAAAACCCATAAGAAGAGTTTACACGTGAACCTTATCTAATAGACTTCACAGAAATCAGATTGACGGTATCTATGGAAAGAATCATGAGAGAATCTCAACATCAGCAGTCAAAACCAGACCAAGTGCTGACTTTGGAATAGACCATCAATTAATCTTGTGCATAGTCAAATTGAAGCTGAAGAAAATTAAAGCAAGTCCACAAGGATCCAAGTATAATTTTCTTATTAAATAATTTTTTAATAGTGATTTAAATGAAAGTTTACAGAAAACTTGGATTTCCATTCATTGATTGTTGCACAGTTTCCTCCCTATCCACTCCTCAGTTCACTTAAAAAAAATCATTCATTGTTGCATAATTTCCTCCATCCCTCCACTCCAGTCCATTTTTCTATGCACCTCTTATTCTGGACTGTTGTCATACGAATAATGCCTAATCATATATTCCTTTTAAACAGTTCTTTCTTCATCTATTCCAAATAATGTTCATTATTTAATCCCCTTTTCTTAGTTTACCCCAACCCCCATGTCAGTTCCATTTTATTATAACAGTGGCATTATGCAGTATTTGTCCTTCTATGACTGAGATATTACCCTCAGTGTAATGTCCTCCAGGGTCATCCATGTTGTATATATTTTATGAGCTCCTTGTTTTTCAGTGCTGCATAGTATTCCATTATGTAAATATACCACAGCTTTTCTACTCTTTCATTTGTTGATGGGAATTTGGGTTCCTTCCATCTCTTTGCTATTGTGAACAATGGAGCAGTAGACATAGGTGTGCATATATCTGTTTGAGTGACAGCTCTGGTTTCTTTAAGGTATATTCCCAGTAATAGAATTGCTAGGTCAAAGGATATTTCTATTTCCAACTTTTTGAGAAAGCACCATACTACCTTCCATAGTTGTTGTACCATTTTACACTCCCACCAACAGTGAATAAGAGTTCTAATTTCTCAACAAACCTCACCAGCATTTGTTTTTTGCTGCTGTGTTGAACTTTGCTATTGTTAGTAGGGCGAGATGATATAGTTGCTTTGATTTGCATCTCTCTTAGAGCTAGGAAACCAACTCAAAGTGAATAAGGGACCTAGGAGTAAAACCAGGTACTATAAACTTCATCAGAGAAAAGCTTGGAAGAACTCTACAATTCCTAATTCACAGCATGAACAGTCTCCTAAGCATCTTGAAAACCTACAACCAGGAGAGAATAAAATAGGTGAATGAAACCTTTTAAGAATCAAATCCCTATGCCCATCCAAAAACTTCTCCAATATGGTGAAAAGGAAAGCCACAGATTAGGGGGAAAAACCCAACCCATTTGATAATGACATGTCTTATAATGTACTCATATCTAAAATATTATAGATATAGATGCAGCACCTCAATAAGATAAAGGTAAACAACCCAATCCCAAAATGGGCACAAGATATGAACAGACACTTCATCAAAGAAGACATTCAGATGGTGAACAAATCTGACTTTTAGTCTATCCCTTGAAAAAAAGATAGAGAATTTCCTCCCAAGTAATTTACTGCCTCTGAAAGCCTGCTAGAGGGTAAGTTATGTGTCAGTTTTGACTTGGCAGAACATAATAACAATGATGTCTGCCAAGCCAGGAGTTCTAGTAGTCCTGGGTTCAGTTTCTAGTCAATGTGCCTCATGAACAGTAAACACTGTCTATTATTAGAGAGCTTTGGAGGCCTAGAGGAAAGAAGCTGTGCTGCAATCCCTAAGGCACATGGTTCTAATCCACCAGCTGCTCCATGGAAGAAGGATAAAGTCTTCTCCTATGCCAATAAATGCCTTTGAAAACCTGCTGCAGGGTCAGCTATGAGTACACAACAGCAACAACCATGATGCTAAGCAATATTGATACAAAGACAGACTAAGAAGAACATGATGAACATGACATCAACTAAAAACAGTAAATCTGGACTTATCAAGCCATGGTAACCAGTTTTAAATTTGGAATGTTCAGTAGTTTTCAAACTACTTTCCTTTTCATTCAAAATGGAAAAAGAATGTGTGAAGATATATATCTATTTCCTAGACATTATCAACAGAAATGAACTAATATTAGCTATTTTTAAATGAAAAATTATATGACCCATTATAATCATTGATTATGCAAAGGCATTTTCTGTGTGGATCACAACAAACTGAGGCAGACTCTGAAAAGAATGGGAATCCCAGAGCACTTGATTAAAACCTATACTTGGATCAGGAGGCAGTTGTCAGAAAAAAGCAAGGAAACACTGCATGGTTCAAAATTGGGAAGGGTGTATGCCAGGGGTGTATCCTATCTCCATACCTTTTCTATCTTTACACAGAACAGATTATCTGGGAGGCTGGGCTCTATGAGGAGAAATGTGGCATCAGGATTGGAGGAAGACTCATCAATAATCTATGTTATGAAGATGACACAATCCTGCTTTCTGAAACTGAAGAGGACCTGAAGCTCTTGCTGTGGAAGGTCAGGGACTGCAGTCTTCAGTATGGATTGAGGCTCAATATAAAAAAAACAAAGATTCTCACCCAATTGGCAGCATCAGAATGAATGGTGAAGAGATTGAGGTTGTTCACAGCTTTAGTTTGCTTAGCTCCACAATCAACACTCTTGACACCAGCAGCCAGGAAATTAAAAGACGTATTGCAATGGGAAAGTCTGTGGTTAGAGATCTCACTAAAGTACTGAAATGCAATGATGTCAGTCTGGAGACCAAGGTGTGCCTGATACATGTCATGGTCTTTGCAATCACTTGCTGCATCAGAGAGCTGGACAATGACTAGGGATGATAGAAGAATTGACACCTTTAATCTGTGGTGTTGGAGAAGAGTATTGGATATACCATGGACTGTTAAGAAAATGAACAGTTTTATCCTGGAGAAAGTGAGTCCGGGCTGCTCCTTGGAGGAAAGGATTCTGAAGCTTCGTCTGACATACATTGGACATGTTGCAAAGTGGGACCAGTCATTGGAGAGAGACATCATGCTTGGGAGAGTGGAGGGACATCACAGAAGAAGATCCTCTATGAGATGGACTGATTCAGTGACTGGGATAATGGCGTGTGTAGAGACAGTGAGATTGGCACAGGATAGGGCAGGATTTATGGCTGTTGTACATAGGGTCGCTATGAGTCGCAGGCGACTTGATGACACATAACAACAACAACAGCAACAGCAATGCTGAGAATAACACATTGAAGACTAATGGTATCACATTCATTGCTAAAAGTAACATTTTTAGATGTAGAACATTTCTAGTATCTTTAAGCACAACAGTGTCAGTCATAGAGTGGTATCCATATGCATATAAGAAAGTCCAGTTAATTTGAATATTCAAATTTATTAAACAAGTGTAAGTGAATAAATGAATAAACAGAATATTAGTATTAATTTCTGCAGTATAAAAATGGTCACACATAATAAAATACATTTATAATTACTGGTGGTTGCAATGTGAAAATTGGAAACCAGGAAGCATTGTTGTTGTTGTTATGTGCCATCGAGTCGTTTGCGACTCATAGCGACCCTATGGACAACAGCCCTAAACCCTGCTCTATCCTGTGCCAATTGCACTGCCTCTGACACACCCATCCCAATTACCCCAGTCACTGAATCAATCTATCTCATAGAGGGTCTTCCCCTCTTGCACCATCCCTCCACCCTCCCAAGCATGATGTCCCTCTCCAAGGACATGTCCCTCTGTGCAACATGCCCAGAGCATGTCAGACGAAGCCCCAGAATCCTTGCCTCCAAGGAGTTGCTTGGTTTAACCCTCTCCAGGATGAATCTGTTCGTTTTCTTGGCAGTCCAGGGTACATTCAATACTCTTCTCCAGCACCACAGCTCAAAGGTGTCAATTCTCCTTCTGTCCTCCCTAGTCATTGTCCAACTCTCTGATGCATAACAAATGATTGCAAAGACCATGGCCTGTATCAGGCACACCTTAGTCTCCAGAGAGACACCGTTGCTCTTGAGTACTTTGGAGAGGTCCCTAACAGCAGACTTGCCCATCTCAATATGTTTTTTGATTTACTGGCTGGTGGTGCCAAGAGTGTTGACAGTGGAGCCGAGCAAACTGAAGCTGTGAACAATCTCAATCTCTTCGCCATCCAGCCTGATGCTACCAATTGGTCCAGTGGTAGGAATCTGTCTTCTTGACATTGAGCCTCAGTACATACTGAAGGCTGCAAGCAGGGTTGTGTCATCTTCATAACACAGATTGTTAATAGATCTTCCACCATTCTCCTCATAGAGCCCAGCCTCCCAGATGTTCTGTCTTGCATACAGGCTGAAAAGGTATGGAGACAGGACACATCCCTGGCATACACCCTTCCCAATTTTGAACCATGCAGTGTTACCCTGCTCTGTTCTGACAACTGCCTCTTGGTCCAAGTATAGGTTTTACATTAATATAGTCGAGATCAAATGATAGAATTTTGCAAGATCAGTCATGTATTTATTGGAAATAACTTTCTTCAACAACATAAATAGCTGGTATACACATGGATCTTACTTACCAGATGGAATGTGCAGAAACAATATTGACTCCATCTGAAGGGAAAAAACCCCCATCATCAGTCAGAAAAAGGCTAAAAGTCATTGTGTAAGGACAATCAATTGCTCTGTTTGAAGTTCAAGCTGAAGATGGAGAAAAAGGAAACAAACCCATGAAAGCCAAAGGATGATCTTGAGTATATGCCACCTGAGTTAAGAGATCACCTCAAGAATAAAGCTCTGGTGTCCTAGTGGTAAAGAACTCCACTGCCAATCCCAAACTTCATAGTTTGAATCCACCAGCTGTTCTACAGGAGAAAGATGAGCAATCACCTCTCTCATGATTAACTGCCTCTGAAAACCTGCTTCTGGGTTAGCTATGAGTTAGTTCTGACTCAAGGGCATGCCACAGCCACAGAAGAAGAGAATACTAATAATCAAAGACCAGATGAGTTGTAGTATGACATCAAAGACATCGTAACTGAAGAAAACAAAAACTTATTGCTAAGACAGGGAAATAAAACAAGAGTGAATATCCAAAGGTATTCTGAAACTTGCTCTTGAACAAAGAATAGCTCAAGTAAATAGAAGAAATGATGAACAATGTCAAAGGCAGTTCAAGAAGTCAAAGTACAGTTTATAATTAAGTGTACAAAGATCTTTAGTTAGAAAGCCAAAAAACAGGGATGCTTGACATTTCTCAGCACAAAAGAACAGAATAAAAATCCAGATGTCAGGTTACAGTATTGAGGGATTCAAAGTTGAACAGAACATGTGAACACTGCATGTATAAAAATCAGGAAAGATCTGTGTCAGGGTTATATCCTTTCTCCATATTTATTTAATCTATCTATTGTTTTTATTGTTATGTATTATCAAGTTTTTTTTTTTCCACAAAAAAACCCCTTTGAGCTTTGGTGTTGGAGAAGAGTATTGAGGGTACCATGGACTGCTAAGAAAACAGATTCATCCTTGAGAGGGTTAAACCGGGCTGCTCCTTGGAGGCAAGGATTCTGAGGCTTTGTCTGACATACTTTGGTCATGTTGTAAGGAGATGTCCTTGGAGAAGGTGTCCTTGGGAGGGTGGAGGGTAGGCGCTTGAGGGAAAGGCCCTCTAGGAGATGGATTGATTCGGTGACTGGGGTAATCAGAATGAGTGTGTTGGAGACAATGAGATTGGCACAGGACAGAACAGAGTTTAGGGCTGTTGTACATAGTGTCTCTGTGAGTCGCAAGTGACTCGACGGCACATAACAACAACAACAAACAACAACAACAACAACATCAAGATCAAGTTGGAACTGAATCATAGCTGGCCCTCCATTGGGTTTACAGAGGTAAGTCAATTTCACAGGAGGGTATTTTCAAACTTTCTTTCATGGAAGAGCTAATGAATTTAAACAGCACCCCTTTGGTTTGGCAGTGCAGCTTCTTACCACTAGGACACCAGACCTGAACAAGTTACTTGAAAAGCTGTAATCAATAAGATAAATGTGGCATCAGAATTGGGGGAGGACTCACCAACACTGCATTTTATAGAGATGACACAACCTTGTTTACAAAAAGTAAATAATTGAAGCATCTTTTCTGTGTATGCAGACAATGCTGTATGACTTACACTTTCCTAGATTTTATTAGGGTAGAAATTTAGATTGGAAGCAGGAGTGGCACACACTTCTTAAACAACATGCCTCTAGAAACTCTATGAACTTTGATAAATGTTGATAGTTACTCTTCAGTCCTTTTTTCCAAAGGTTCGCTATGAGTTATGCATGACTCAAAGGCAATCAACAACAACATTGAATATCAAAGACTGCAACCTCCAGTGTGGGTTACATCTTAACATCAATGAAGCAAAAATCTGCACCACTGAGCCAACAGGCAAAATTATGGTGGTGGTGGTGTTAGGTGATGTCTAGTTGAATATGACCCATAGTAACCCTGTGAACAACAGATCTAAACCTTGTCCTATCTTGTGCCATCCTCACACTTCCTGTCACACTAGAGCCCATTGTTGCAGTCACCATGTCAATCCACCTGGCTGAGGGTCTTCCTCTCCTTCATCAATCTATCTGAGCTTCATATCCTTCTCCAAGGAATAGCCTATCCCAGCAACACATCCAAAGTATGAGAAGTGAAGCTTTATCAACTTTGCCCCAATGAGCACTCTGGCTGCACTTTTTCTAAGACCCATTTGCTTGTTGTATGAGCAGAGCAAGGGAACACTACATGGTTTAAAATTAAGAAGGGAGTATATCAGTGTTGTTTTCTCTCCACACCTAGTCAATCTATGCTGAGCAAATTATTTGAGAAGGTGGACTTTATGTAGAAGAATGTAGCATCAAGATCACAGGAAAACTCATCAATAACCTATATTATGTAAATGATGTAAATGCCACACACTGCTTGCTGAAAGTAAGGAGGGCTTGAAGCATTTGTTGAAGGAGATCAGAGAATACAACCTCAATATGGATTGCATTTTTATGTCAATACCAAAAATTCTTACCACTGGACCATGATAAATGGAGAAAAGATTAAAACTATCAACAGCTTCATCTTAATTGGATCCAAAATCAACACCCTTGGTACCAGCAGTCAGGAAACCAGCAGATCTTTCTGATCACTTGCTATGCATCTGACAGCTGAACTATGAATAAGCATGACAGAAGAATTGATGTCTTTGAACTGTGGTGTTGGAGAGGAGTACTAAACATCTCATGGACTGCCAAAAAAGAATGAAAAAATTATGATAGATGGTGAAAATACTGAAGTTGTCATCAATTGTGTTTTACTTGAATTCACAATCAATTTGACTGGTAGCAGCAATCAAGAAATCAAGTTCCTGTTTTGACACTTCCTCTATAATATTTATTATTTGCTGTCCTGTTAAACTTTGTCAATGCTACTGGAGTGAGATGGTATCTCATTGTGGTTTTAGTTTGCATCTCTCTTATTGCTAGTGAAATTTTCCCCAGAAATTATTGAAATTTCTATTTTAACATAAAATAATAAAATAAAAATTCACTTTCTGTAGTCAGAGATCATTTAACTAAAATATCACCAGTTGACTTCATTTTACAGAAAAAGGAGATATGACTGAGAAAATTCAATTAGTTTCTAACTTTTTCATTTCTGTCACCAATTATTATGAAGGCAATTTTTTTGCATGCTTGATCAATTTTATACCGTAAATGTTGGTGGTTGTTGTAATGTGCTGTCAAGTCATCTGTAACTCATAGCCACCCTATGTACAACAGCCCTAAACCCTTCTCTATCCCTTGACAATCTTAATTGTCTCTGACACACCTATCCCATCACCCCAGTGATGGAATCAATCCCTCTCCAAGGACTTATCCTGTCTTGTAACATGTTCAAAGTATGTCAGACAGAGATTCAGAATCCTTGCCTCCAAGGAGCAGCCTGGCTTCACCCTCTCCAGGATGAAATTGTTTGTTCTTCTAGCAGTCCATGGTATATTCAATACTCTTCTCCTGCACCAAAGCTCAAAGGCAATCAACTATCCCTAGTCATTGTCCAGCTCTCTGACGCATAGCAAGTAATTGCAAAGACCATGGCTTGTATAAGGCGTACTTTAGTCTCCAGACTGACATTGTTGCTCTCCAGTACTTTGGAGAGGTCTCTGACAGTAGACTTTCCCAATGCAATTTGTCTTTTAATTTCTTGGCTACTGGTACCAAGAGTGTCGATTGTAGAACCAAGCAAACTGAAGCTGTCAACAATCTCAATCCCTTCATCATCTATCATGATGCTGCCAATTGGCCCAGTGGTGAGAATTTTTGTTCTCTTTGTGTTAAACTTCAATCCATATTGAAGGCTGCAGTCCTTGACACTCCACAGCAAGTGTTTCAGGTTCTCCTCACTTTCAGCAAGCAGGGTTGTGTCATCTGCATAATGCAGATTTTTGATGAGCCTGCCTCTAATCCTGATGCCACACTTCTCCTCATAGAGCTCAGCCTCCCAGAAAATCTGTTCTGCATATAGATTGAAAAGATATGGAGATAGGATACAACCTTGACACACAACTCTCCCAATTTTGAACCATGCAGTGTTTCCTTGTTCTGTTCTGATGACTGCTTCCTGGACCAAGTATAAGTTTTACATAAGCACAAACAAGTGTTCTGACATTCCCATTCTTCTCAGAGTCAGCAATAGTTTGTTGTGATCCACACAAAGTCTTTGCATAGTCAGCAAAACACAGACATTCCTCTGGTACTCTCTGCTTTCAGCCAAGATCAATCTGACATTAGCTATAATATCCCTAGTGCCACAGCGTGTTCTAAATCGAGCCTGTACTTCAGGCAGTTCTCTGGTTGTTTTTTTTGCTTTTGTTTTTTAAATTTAAATTTATTATTAATTTAGTAAAAATATGCAGAGACTTTGGATTTCCGTTTATTCATTCTTGCACTTTTCTCCCCTCCCAACCTTTGCCCCTAGTACACTACCCTCTTGGAAAAGTAAAAAAAAAATTCTTTCATTGTTTTACAAACCCTCCCCCAGGTCTACTCCACCATGTAGCTTTCGCTCTAGACTCCTGTCATGACAAAAATACCTAATCACATATCGCTTTTAAACAGTTTTCTCCCTCATCTGTTTCAATGCAGTATACATTATTGAACCCATTTTTCTCAGTCTCCCCCCTCAACCCCAAGGTCAGTCCTGTTTTACAATAGTGGCACCATGCAGTATTTGTCCTTTTGTAACTGAGATACCTCACTCAGCATAATGTCCTCCAGGGTCACCCATTTTGAATAATATTGCATGAGTTCCTTGTTTTTCAATGCAGTGTAGTATTCCGTTGTGTGAATTTACCACAGCTTCTCTATCCATTTGTTTGTTGATGGGCACCTAGGTTGTTTCCAACTCATTGCTACTGTGAACAAAATCGCAATAAACATGGGTGTGCTTGGGTGTCAGTTATGGTCTCTTTGGGGTATATTCCCAGTAGTGGAATTGCTTGGTCAAATGGTATCTCTTTTTGCAACTTTTTGAGAAAGTGCCATACCGCCTTCCACAGTGGTTGCACCATTTTATGCTCCCAGTTTCTCCACAACCTCGCCAGCATTTGTTGCTTGCAGTTCTGTTAAATTTTGTTATTCTGTCTGGGATGAGATGATATCTTGTAGTTGTTTTAATATGCATCTCTCTTAGAGCTAGGGATTTTGAACATTTTGTGCTTGTTGGTCATCTGAATGTCTTCCTCGGTGAAGTGTCTGTTCATATCCTGTGCCCATTTTTCGACTGGATTATTTATCTTATTGTTGTGCTCAAGTATTTTATAAATTCTAGATATAAGTCCCTTATCTGACATGTCTTTTCCAAATACTTTTTCCCTGTCTGTGGTTTCCGTTTTTACCTTGTTGGAGAAGTTTTTGGATGTGCATAGGGATTTGATTCTTAGAAGATCCCATTCATCTACTTTATCTTCTCCTGGTTGTAGGTTTTTCAGGATACTTGGAAGACTGCTTATGTTGTGGATTAGGACTTCTAGTGTTGTTCCTAGCTTTTCTGTAATGAAGTTTATAGTCCTTGGTTTTAG
>NW_006400106.1:463067-466342 GCF_000299155.1 Elephantulus edwardii | reverse complement strand
TTGTGTATAGAGTGAGGTGTGGATCCTACTTGAGTCTTTTGCAGACACTTTTCCAATTTTGCCAACACCATTTGTTAAAAAGGCTGTCATTTCCCCACTTAACTGATTTCATCTCCTTGTCAAAAATCAGTTGACCATAGATAGATGGGCTGATCTCTGGGTTCTCAATTCTATGCCATTGGTCCATGTGTCTGTCATTGTACCAGTATCATACTGTCTTTACCACCACAGGAGTGTAGTAGGATTTGAAATCAGGGAGTGAGATACCTCCTATCTTTCTTCTATTTTTAAGGAGTGCTATTCAGGGCTTCTTTCCATTCCAAACGATACTGGAGATTGCCTTTTCCTTCTCGTTGAAGAATGGGATTGGTATTTGTGTTGAAATTGCATTAAACATGTAAATTGCCTTTGATAGTATTGCCATTTTCACAATATTGAGTCTTCCTACCCATAAGCAAGGGTTGTTCTTCCACTTCTCAAGGTCTCTTTTTGTTTCTTGTAGTAATATTTTGTACTTTTCTTTGAATAGATCCTTTGTGCTTCTGGTTAAATTTATTCCCAAGTATTTAATTTTGTGATTAGCTATTGTGAAGGGTATTGTTTTTCTTAGTTCCGGCTCTGTATTCTCTTTGTCACTGCAGAGAAATCCAACAGATTTTTTTTTTTGTATGTTGATCTTGTATCCTGCCACTTTGCTAAATTAGTCCACTGTGTCCAATAGTTTTCTTGCTGAGTCTTTAGGGTTTTTTAAGTATACTATCATATTATCCAAATAGAGAAATAATTTTACCTCCTCTTTGCCAATTTGGATCCCTTTTATTCCCTTCTCTTGTCTTATTGTTATCGCTAAGACTTCCAAAACAATATTGAATAAGAGAAATGATAATGGGCATCCTTGCCTAGTTCCTGTTCTTAAAGGGAATGCCTTTAATCTCTCTCTATTGAGAACAATGTAGGCTTTTTGGTTTGCATAAATACTTTTTACTGTTTGAAGAAATTGCCCTCTAATCCTATTTTGTTGAGTGTTTTAATCAGTAAAGGGTGTTGGATTTTGTCAAAGGCCTTTTCTGCATCAATTGACAGGATCATGTGGCCCTTATTCTTTGCCTTATTAATGTGATGAATTACATTAATTGTTTTCCTTATGTTGGACTATCCTTGCATACCTGTTATGAATCCCACTTGATCGTGATAAATTATTTCTTTGATGTATCATTGGATACTATTGGCCAGTATTTTATTCAGTATTTTTGCATCTATGTTCATGAGAGATATTGGCCTATGGTTTTCTATTTTGATGGTGTCTTTTCCTGGCTTTGTTATCAAAGATATGTTTGCTTCATAGAATTTGTCTGGGAGAATTTAATCTTCTTCTATTTTCTGAAATGATTTATGTAGAGTTGGCAACAGTTCTTCTGTGAATGTTTGATAAAATTCACTTGTAAAACCATCTGGTCCAGGGCTTTTTTGGATGGAAGTTGTTGTATTACCTTTTCAATTTGTTCTTTTGCAATGGGTCTGTTCAGATGTTCAATTTTGGTTTGTGTCAGTTTGGGTAGGTTGTGCATTTCTAAGCGTTTGTCCATTTCCTCTAGGTTTTCATATTTGTTTGAGTATAGTTTTTCATAATACTCTGATGTTAGCTTTTTAATTTTAGTTGGCTCTGTTTTCATATTGCTTGATTCATCTCTTATTCAGATTGTTTGTATCTTTTTCCTCTTTTCTTTTGTGAGTTTTGCTAGTGGTTTATCGATTTTATTAACCTTTTCAAAGAACCAACTCCTAGTTTTGTTGATACTTTCAGTTGTTTTTCTGTTTTCTATTTCATTTATTTCTGCTCTAGTTTTTATAATTTCAGTTTTTTTAGAGGTTGTCGGGTTTTCTTGCTGTTCTTTTTGAATTTGCTGGAGATATTGGGTTAGAGAGTCAATGTTCTGTTTTTTCTGCCTTTTGATGTGTTTGCTTGTTGCTATAAACTGACCTCTGATTATTGCTTCAGCTGTTTTCCAGAGCTTTTGGCAAGTGGTGTTTTCATTGTCATTTGTTTCAACTTTTAAATTTAAATAAAAATTTCTTCTAGTACCCAGACATGCTCAAGCAATGTGTTGTTCAGCTTCCAAATGTATGTTTTTTTTCCCTCCTTTATTTTCCTATTATTAATTTCCAATTTTGTAGCATTATGGTCTGAAAAGATGATTTGTATTATTTCTATGTTTTTTAATTTATTGATGCTAACCTTCTCACCTAGAATGTGATCTATTCTGGAGAATGTTCCATGAATGTTGGAGAAGAAGGCATACTGTGCTTTTTTGGGGTGTATTACCCTATAAATATCTATGAGGTCAAGTTGGTTTATTGTGTGGTTTAGTTCTTCAGTATCTCTGTTGAGTTTTTTTCTGGTAGTTCTATCTTTTCTTGAGAGGGGTGTATTGAAGTCTCCAAGCACTATGTAGTGTTGCCTATTTCCTTTTTCAGTTTTGTTGATGTTTGTTTTATGTATTTTGAAGGTCTTTCATTTGGTGCATAGATATTTATTATTGTTATATCCTGTTGTTCTATTGACCCTTTCAGCATTATGTAGTGACCTTCCCTGTCTTTTGTGATGGTTTTTACATTGACATTTATTTTATCAGAGATTAATAATGCTACTCCTGCTTTTTCTGGCTGCCATTTGCTTGGTATATTTTCCCCACCCTTTTATTTTTAGCCTGTCTTTGTCTTCATTTTTCAGGTGTGTCTCTTGTATACCACATATTGATGAATTTTGGGTTTTTATCCAATTTGCTACTCTTTTTCTCTTCAGTGGTGCATTTAAACCATTCACTTTCAGTGTGACTATTGAGAGGTTAGGTTTTATTGCTATCATTGTGTTGTATTCTTTTTGGTGTTGTTGCTAGTTCCTTTGGACCATGCAGCTTCTTGTGGTATGTCTTCAAAAAGGACATCTCTGAGTCTTTCCTGCAATACTGGTCTTGTTTTTACAAACTCTCTTAGGTTCTGCTTTTCTGGAAATATCTAGATCTCTCCTTCATATTTGATGGATAATTTTGATGGGAACAGTATTATTGGTTGACAGTTGTGTTCTTTGAGTGCTTTTTTTTTTCTATAATTATATTTTATTAATTTTCATAAACATTTACAGAGACTCTGGGCCTCCACCCATTCACCGTTGCACCATTCTCTCTACCCTCCTCCCAGTTTGTTCTTCTCCAAATGCCACAGTGCTTGTCAAAGCCAGTTCTGATTAATCTTCTTTGTCAGTGTGTCCTTTGCCA
>NW_006400106.1:455615-457622 GCF_000299155.1 Elephantulus edwardii | reverse complement strand
AGTTTCAGCAAGCAAGGTTGTGTCATCTGCATAACGGAGATTGTTAATAGATCTTCCACCAATCCTGATGCCACAATTCTCCTCATAGAGCCTGTATCCTGTAATTCATCAAGTTTGTCTTTCATCCATTGAATATATTCAATCACTCCTCTTTTAAATTCTGTGTCAGAAAATTCCATCAGACTTTCTGGCAACAGGAAATCCACTGATATTGTGTTACCCTTTGGTGGTGACATCTTGCTTTGCTCTTGTGTATTGTGTAGGATAGCTTGCTTTCTTTGAGACATTGATGTGTTCTTGATCTGAAGACAATGCTGTAGAGATCAGTTGGGGAGCTACTCCACTTGTGTGTTTCTCTGAACTTCTGACTTCAGAGAAATGTCAGTTCAAACAGAGCCTGTGAGGGCAATCTCTTATTGATAAGACGGGTCAAGGTGCTCCCGGTTAAAGGCAAGTTGATTACCCAGACATGTAGGCACCAGTGTGGAGCCAAATGGAATGAGGCAGGCACAGGGTTGAGTGATCACAAGGGCAGGTCAAACACTTGGGGGACTTCGCTTGAACCTTAGCCATCTGAGTGTACTCATGATTGGGGTCCCTACTCAAATTCTTGCTGTCCGTTTCCTGCCCAGTGGTTTTCACTCAGTGGTTCCTGTCCGGTGGCACTCACACAGTCGCCCCTGCCCAAGCAGAGTCCTGGATCCAACAGGACCCAAAAAGTCAAAGTCAAATTCCCACCTGTCCACTAGCCTCTGGCTATTCTGCAGAGTTCACAAAAGTTCAGACAGCTTACCGGTGGCTGGCTCGTTTCTGGGCAGTCAGTGTGGCCCAAGAGAGCTTGGCCAAATTCCCCACCAGTGGCCACACACTTGGGTGCTCTCCCAGGTAATTGGCAGTTCCCCAGAAAACCCAGTCAGGATCCTGCCGGCCTTTCTACTGCCAGATTCATTCCACAGCAGCGTGGCTGATGGGTCCAGGTGATGGCTGGATCCGTGGCAGTGCCCAGGGCTGTGGCGGGGGCTGAGGTGAGTGGTTGTGGAGCTGCAAGAGGAGTGGGGGTAGGGAGAGGAAGCAAGGAGCTGGGGGTGGTGGTGTGGGAGCACAGGGCTAGCACACTACCACCAGGAGGCAGGGGGCAGGGCTTGGGCGCTGCTGGGGGTTTATGCAGCAGCACTCTGTGTGGTGGGATCACTCAATGTCCAGGAGTCACTCCTCTGGGGTCACACAGTGGTCGGCGGTGGTCGCTACTATGCTATGGAGTTCCATGGTGGCCAGCAGGCGGTTGCTCCTCCAGGGTCTCGTAGAAGCAGGGGGCAGTTGGTTGCTCCTCCAGAGTCACACGGTGGCAGGCGGTAGCTCCCTACTTGCTCCTGGTGGGTCTGTTCCACAGTGGCTTGGCTGGTGTCTTTTGGCTCGGACTCAGCTGCCTGTGTGTGGTTCAAATTCCAGCTCTCTGGCTGCGCCGGGTTCCCACCTCGCTGGTTCCCATCGGGCTCAGCAGTTCTCTGTTGATGTGCTGTTCCAGTTGTTTTTTTATATAATCTTCAGCAGAATCTTGCTTGCATGTGATATCAACGATATTGTTCTATAATTTCCACAGTCTGTCTGATGGCCTTTCTTTGGAATGGGAACAAATATAGATATCTTCCAGTCAGTAGGCCAGGTGGTTGTTCTCCAGATTTCTTGGCACAGTTATTGAGCACATCCACAGCAGCATCTGTTTGTTGAAATATGTTACTCGATAATGCCATCAATCCTGGGGCCTTGTTCCTCCTTCATCACCATTGGCTCTTGTTCTTGTTCATTGTTTCATGAAATTTTTCTGTTTCCACCAATTCCTTTTAGTACAATGACTCTATATACTTTTTCCTATCTTCTTTTACTACTTCCTGGATCATTTAATATTCTGCCCAAAGCATCCTTAAGAATTGCAACTCAAGATTTGAATTAGTTCTTCAGTTCCTTGGCAGAAATCCTCAAATTATTTTCTCTGACTTTTGTGTTTGG
>NW_006400106.1:423620-455515 GCF_000299155.1 Elephantulus edwardii | reverse complement strand
TTCTTTGTATACATTCACAGAGTATCTTTTTAAAAATTCTTTATTATTATGAATTTTAATGAAAGTTTGTTTAGAGACTAAGGATTTCCATTAATTCATTGTTGCACTTTTCTCCCTGCCTACCCTGCACTCCCCCTCAATTTGCTTTTCTCTCTGAAAGGTAAAAGAAAAATTTTTCATTGTTTTACAATCCTCCTTCCAAGTTCACTCCACTATGCAGCCTTCATTCTGGACTCCTGTCATGACAATAATACCTAATCACATATCCCTTTTAAACTGTTTTCCCCTCATCTGTTTCAATGCAATATACATTATTTATCCCATCTTTCTCATTCTCCCCCCAACCCCTATGTCAATCCTGTTTTACAACCGTGGCACCATGCAGTATTTGTCCTTTTGTGACTGAAATATTTCACTTAGCATAATGTCCTCCAGGGTCACCCATTTTGAATAATATTGTGTGAGCTTTTTGTTTTTCAACGCAGCATAGTATTCCATTGTGGGAATATACCACAGCTTCTCTATCCATTCGTTTGTTGATGGGCACTTAGGTTGTTTCCAATGCCTTGCTATTATTAACAAAGCCACAAGAAACATGGGTGTGCATATATCTGCTTGAGTGGCAGTGATGGTATCTCTAGAGTATATTCCCAGTAGTGGAATTGCTGGGTCAAATGGTATCTCTATTTGCAACTTTTTGCATAGTATTTTATACTCACAGGAGTGTATGTCAGGATGAATCTTAAAATGCTCAGTTCAGTTCAGCTCAGCTCAACTCAGCAAGGACTGTTGTTGTTGTTGTTGTTGTTATGTGTCGACGAGTCACTTGTGACTCATAGCAACCTTATTCACAATAGCCCTAAACCCTGCTATCCTGTTCAAATCTCACTGTCTCTGATATACCTACCCTCATTTCTCCAGTCACTAAGTCTATCTACCTCATTGTGGGTCTTCCTCTCCTGCGCTGTTTCTCCACCCTCCCAAGCATGACATCCCTCTCCAAGGACTGATCCTTCCTTGCAACATGTCCAAAGTATGTCAGATGAAGCTTCAGTATCCTTGCCTCCAAGGAACAGCCTGTTTTAACCATTTCTAGGATGAACGTGTTTGTTTTCTTAGCAGTCCATGGTATATTCAATACTCTAACACCACAGATCAAAAGCATCAATTCTTCTTCTAGTATTCCTACTCATTGTCCAGCTCTCTGATGCATAGCAAGTAATTGCAAAGACCATGGCCTGTGTCAGGTGCACCTTAGTCTCCATAATGACATCATTGCTCTTCATTACTTTGGAGCAGACTCTAACAGAAGCCCAAGCAGAGGGAAGAAATCAAGATACTAAGGAGCTGAACAGAAGATTTCCAAAGGCAGTGCAGGAAGTCAAAGTAAAATAATACAAATAAGGAGTTGGAGTGAGAAAATCCAAAGGACCAAACTCGCTTAGAATTTCTTAAGCTCAAGTAACTTAGAATTTGAAGAACAAATTCAAACCTCAAGTTGCAGTACTTAAGGATGCTTTGGGCAGAATATTACATGATCCAGGAAGTATTAAAAGAAGATGGAAAGAGTATTCAGAGTCATTGTACTGAAAGGAATTGGCAGACACAGAAGAATTTCATGAAACAACATGTGAGCAAGAGCCCTTGGTGATGAAGGAAGAAGCTTAAGCAGCTTTGAAAGAACTGGCAAAAAATAAGGCCCCAGGAAATTATGGTATACCAATTGACATATTTCAACTAATAGATGCTACACTAGTTGTGCTCACCATGTTGTGCCAAGAAATCTGGAGATTTCTTCCAACTACTTGGCCAACTGACTGGAAGGGTTCTATATTTGTTCCCATTCCAAAGAAAGGTGATCCCAAGGAATGTGGACATTATCAAACAGTATCATTGATATCACATGCAAGTAAGATTCTGCTGAAGATTATCCAAAAATGACTGGAACAGCAGCAATGACTGGCATGTCATTATTTATGCAGTCCAATTCATTTATTGTTGTTGTTGTTAAGTGCTGTCAAGTCGTAGGCAACTCATAGCGACCCTATGAACTAAAGTCCTCGACAGTTGCATGACTTTCATCCTTTCTCTATGTTCATAGGGTTTCCGGAGGTAAGCTATAACGGAAGTGGATGCCACTCCTGCTTCCAAGCTTGTTTTAGCTGGGGAGCGCCACCAAACACTGTCCACCATGGGTAAACATTATTGCATTTGACATGTCAGTGTCACAGTCTTCAGCTTCACAGCAACCACAAGTTGCCTCTGTATGGCAAGTGGACACACCAGGGCTATATGACCTAGATTCATGCTTTGTGTATTCCATGTTCCAATTAGTAATGACAATTTGTAGCTGTTTCTACTCATTTTGAGCCTTGGCACGTAAGCCATTGAAGGCACTAAATTGGGTCAACGCTTTACTACATCCACATCATTGCAGTCCACTCTTAATGGAGACTGATCTTCCTTAGCTGCATTCGAAGTGTCTTCCAACCTCAGGGGCTTATTTTTTCTGACACTATATCCAACAATGTTATTCTGTAATTCACAGGGTTTTGAAGACCTGTTATTTCAGACATGATGGCCAGTCCAGCTACTTACTTTGTCCTTTTTTGGAGGTTTCACTGAATCCTATCTATAACTATTGATCCTGCTAAAATTGGAAATACTGGTACCATAACTTCCAGCTTCATAGCAACACACAAGCCACCAAAATATGGCAAACTGGCATATGAGTGGTGGTGACTGAATGTAGAAAATGTTAAATTACTATATAAAACGTTCAAAAGAAGGGAAAGTGTTTAAACAGATGCAGAGGGAAAAGATAGAGAGTAAAAGAGTGTTGAGATATTATAAAAAGTCTTACACGAATAAAGAAAAGACAGAGCAATAGAGTTACAGCAATCTAGGTGGCAATTTACAGGTGAACATTTATTTCATTATATTTATAATGTATGCACTTCTTTAAATATAAATTACAACCAATTAATAATAAGAACAATGACTCCCAAATACACTTATTTGCCCCAATCTTAAAGTGCAGTGTGGTTTAGGAAAAGAAAATTCTTTTGCTACTCAGATAATAATTTATTCAGCCTCAATTTTAACATGCACATGAGTAACTGATGATTCAAAATACAGTCTTCCCCTGGACTAGGCTTGACTGCTGATATTAAGCTTTTCCAATTATTCCTTCCACAGATGTAGTCAATTGATTTTTATGCAGTGCATCAGGTGAGGTCCATGTGTAAAGTGGCATTTGTGTTTTTTAAAAAAGGTATTTGCAACAAGGGTTGTTCCTGTTTGGCTCCTCCCAGGTTCTCAGGAAGTTCTCCTTGCCAGAAGGAGTATGGTGGTGTGAACGCAAGAATGGTGGCAAGCTTTTGGAGTTGAGTGCTTTTCCAGGCATGTGTTTGATGTGTAGGTTTGCTCTGTCCCCAGGAGCGAGGCAAGCCAGGCTTGGCATAGAGTTTGAGGCAAGAGGCAGCCATAAGCCCAAAGGGCCCTCGGGCCTGCAGTACCTCAGCCAGGTTCAAATTGTTTTCCTGTCAAACATTCTTCTAGGTGGTATAGCACTGGTCTGTGCATTGCTGTACAGAGGTAACTCGTGGTTGCTGTGATACTGAAGACTGTGACAGTGATGTGCCAATCGTGGTAATGGGTACCCATGATGAACAGTGTTGGCTCGAGCTTCCCAACTAAAACAAGCCTGGAAGCAGGAGCGGCATCCACTTCTGAAATGGCTTGCCTCCATGTACGAACAGTGCTCAGGCTGTTCGTTCATAGGGTCGCTATGCGTCGTCTACCACTTGACGGCACCAAACAACAATTTGCAACAAGTAAACCATTGAAAATACAAAATTCATTCATTGTATTTCCAGCCTCATTTCTATCTGCAAGCCCGTGTTTTCCAATTACTATGCCTTCTTCACGGTTTACTGTGTTATCAGTCTTTTTCTTGTGGAGATCCTGTCTATGGTCTTTTTAATTAGTTTATATGCATCTGAAAGTTGGAAAATAAATAAGAAAGATATAAGAAGAATTGGTGCTTTTGAGTTGTGATGTTGAAGAAGAGAATTGAATATCCCACGGAGTGTCAAAAGCAAAAAGGAAAAAAAAAAAAAAAAAAGAACAAGCACATCTGTCATAAAGGAAGTGAAACTAGAGAGCTCCTTAGAGGCAAGGATGGTGTAATTTCTTCTCATATACTTTGGGCATTTTGTCAGGAAAGGTTACTTCTTGGAAAAAAGATCATACTGGGCAAAAGAGAGGAAAACTCTCAATGAGATGAATTGACACAGTGATTACAACATTGGGCTGAGCATGTTGGAGATTGTGAGGATGGTACAGGATAAGACAATGTTCAGACCTGTTGTTCAAAGAAGTGTTGTGAATCATAACTGATTCAACAGTACCTAATAATGACATAAACAAAACATTGAACAATAAAACATCAAAAGAAGATATATAAAAAATGTCAGGTTTGAAAGCAGGAGTCGCCTCCACTTCCTAAATAACATGCCTCTGGAAACTCTATGAACTTTCATAAATGTCGACAGTTGTAGAGAGGCTTCAGGCCTTTTGTTCATGGGATTGTTATGTGTCATGCTTGACTTGAAGGCAATCAACAACAACAACATGCTGCAATAAAAAATAAATGTGCGTATGTTTCTGTACATGGAAATTTTACTGGGTTATATTTTAGAAAAGAAATTGTTTTTTACTGTATGTTCTAAGTTCTTTAGCAAATGTTTAATCATATTTTATTGTTTAATTTTAAATGTTATAAAAATAAATCAATAGTAAAGGAAGTTTGTTGACCAGGTGGTAAAAAGTTGTTCTATCAACCCAAATGGATGTGGTTCAAATCCACCAAAATATGGTTATTCTCCTCCAATATTACAGCCTCCTCCAATTTATAGCCACTGAAACCTTGCTGGAGAGCTAGATATGAGTCAGTTCCAACTACACAGCACAAAATCAACACAGTAACAATATTAATATTAATATTAATATTAATATTAAAAGACATATTCTTCATACCCCACATCACCAATCTTGGTCAGTGTTATAATTTCATGTTAATATTTTATTGATGTAACAGAGGGAAATGGAATTTTGTAATTGCAAATTATATGTTGAGTATTTTAATGAGTATTTTAGGAGTATATTCTGTATTTTTAAATTATATATGTAACATTACTGCAGTTTAAAATGGTAATGACTGTAAATTGTGCAGTTCTGCATTTAGATCATCTACCTCATTCTTTACTAATTCTCTAATTTCAGACTATTTTTATTAGGCAGACAAATTGAATCTGCATTGCATGCACATTTTTCTCATTAGAACTAAACCAGTTATTTCTATCCACTTTTAAAGACAATCTATCTACATTGGTATGTTTCTTTAAATATGAAACCACAGACCAAGTTTTGTTTCTCATTTACCACTTCTCCACCTGGATGTCAGTTTTGGTTTTGCTCTACACTGAGGGTAAACGAGAGGGCATCTCATTAAATCACTACCTGTAGGCAAGCTTGGGGTGGTGTTACTGCCTTTGTTTTGCGTACCTTTTTTAGTTTGCTAACTGAAAACAAATTTAAACTGAAATAGTGTTCAAGATAATATGCTTTTGTTCAAGTAAACTCTTAACACTAAAAAAATTTTTTTAACATTAAAAATCTTTAAGGAAAATGTAAGTATTCTCACTTGAGGAAACAATGTAAATATTTTCTTAGGAAATATATTTCATAAACACGTAATTATGTTTAGGAATTAACTATATTATAATAGTAGTTAATGTAAGTGAAACGGCTAGTCTATGAACTCAATGTTGGTTTCCTCCTAAATATTGAAAAAGACTAAAGAAAGTGTTTTAATACATTATGCTCTTTTGCTATATCAAGGTCTTTTTGGATACCAGGACTTCATTCTAAAAATGTAAAAAAAATGTAAAAAATTTTAAATTAAAAAAAATAAAAACTACATGGATTGTGAACTTCTTGAAAAAACACAGCCTACTTCTACCTTGATTCTACAGGGTTGAACAAAATGCCACCTAGATAGCAGTAGGCTGTGGAGCTTACCTTATAATAGAGAATTCGAATATATTTTTGTGCTGTAACTGCTGCATATTTACAAATATAATTTTGTGCACTCTATCTACTGTTTTTTATTTTGCTTTGATTTCCCCTTGCTAGTTTTCTGTCTTATGGTTGTAAAACATCATGGTCAAATAAAATACTTCAGAGTTAACATTAGCATCAAGTTCATTACGTCCTTATAAACTGTGTTTGTACACTGCATATTTATGTGTGTGTGCCTGTGTGCATGTACAGAGCAGGGGAAAGAAAGAGGCTGTGTTCCAAGTGTCCATAGCAGACAAATGGATAAAGAAACTTGATACATTCACACAGTGGAGTATTACGTAAGAATAGAAATAGAGAATTCATAATACACTTAATAACGTGGATGCATTTAGAGGATATTATGGTAACTGAAATACATAAGAAACATACTATGCAAGTAAGACTATTGTAAAAGGCTAAGGAAAAAGTTTACACACAGAATAACTGTTGGATGCTTACTAGGAACTGGAATGAAGGGAGAGGAGAGTAAAAATTAGTAAATAGATAATAAACAGTAAGACAGCTGAAACGAAAGACAATTTATGATAAGGAGATTACCAGCACAAAATTTCTAAAGAAAAGGGAATACTCAGAGAGATTCTAGAAAAATTAATGGAAATTAGAATTACAGGGAGTAAGTGGGATGAAGTGCGATTACATTGTAGAGATTGACATTATTGTTATAGAATGAAATATATATAAATGGTCGAATGAAAAATTAATTTGATTTGTGAACTTTCACTCAAATCACTATGTAATATTATGCAGCACTAAGGAACAATGATTTAATATCCAAGAAGCTGTGCTGCAATCCTGAAGGAAAGTGGTTCAAATCCACCAGCTGCACCATGGGAGAAGAATGGGAAATCTCCTCCCATGCTATTAACTGTCTCTGAAAACCCACTGGAGGGTCAACTATAGGTTGGTTCTGACTCAAAGGTACACAACAACAACATAACGACTATATAACATAGGAGAGTCTGAGTGAAGTAACTCAGACTTACAGGACAAATAGTGCATAAACCCATTATTGTGAAAATAGAAAGATATCTAGTAGGATGTGTATAAATGTCCAAAAGATGAAGGAGAAGGAAAGGTGAAAGGGTTGGAAATTACTATAATAGCATTGTTTGGTGGGTGGATGTGGGGAGATGAAGGAATAGGAAAGAGTCAATGAAGAGTGGAGAAGATGTGGTAATAATAGCCATAGATCAATGGCAATTAATTTTATGAGATAAAATGTATGTGAATATATAAAATATAATGTAAATGAAATGTATAAAACAAAGTGTGCATAAATTAAATAATATATATGAATTATGGTATTCAAACCAATAAAACAAATTATAAATATTCATCATATTTTACACAATGTCAATAAGGTTTGGCAATGCTAATACTCTAGTATTAAATTTCATTTTATAATAAAACTTTGCTGCTACATGCCCCCCCACCACCAAAAAAAGAAAAAGAGTTTATATGAGTGTATGGCTGTAATATGCTTGCCTCAGACACCAACAGTTATATCATAAGATTCAATCAGTTTATGGCTGTCATGAAGAGCCCTTATGCACATTGTTTAAGCACTTAACTATGAACTGGAATGTCAGAGTGATTCAAACCAAATGGGGCCTACCTTAAATTGACTTGATAGTAATATTTTTATTTGTTTGGTACAGTTGTTATAGTCCATATTGTTGTTACTGTATGGTCCTTAAGTTGTTACCATTGAAAGTGTGTATTTGCTGATGTTTGAGATGGAAGGAAGGAAGGAAGGGAGGGAGGGAGGGAGGGAGGGAGGAAGGAAGGAAGGAAGGAAGGAAGGAAGGAAGGAAGGAAGGAAGGAAGGAAGGAAGGAAGGAATCACATAACTCGTGAATCAGGCCAAACATCCAGGATTAGCATCTCAGTTACTTTATTGTATTCTACATATCATGCAGTAGCTGTGAAAAGATCTCACTTTGATAAATTTCCAGAAGACCTTCAGTACAATGAACTGACATGGTAACTTCGACAATGGTCTCAAGCATAATAGTGATAGGAAAGACAACACAATATCAGGCAAACTTTTGTTTTTGTACATAGGAGTCAGAATCAATTCAATAACATCTAATGACAAAAATAAAACATTATATGCTATGCTGAAATGTGTGAGTTTAGAGATTTATGAAAGTTTTTAAAAATGTATTATTAATTTCAATGAAAATTTACAGAGACTTTGGATTTCCATTCATTCAGTTTTGCCCTTTTCTCGCCCCCCCCCCAACCCTCCCATCTAGTACACTACCCTCTTGGAAAAGTAAAAGAAAAATTATTTCATTGTTTTACAATCCCTCCCTCCAGGTCCACACCATTATGCAGCCTTCGCTCTGGACTTCTGTCGTGACAAAAATACCTAATCACATATACCTTTTAAACAGTTTACTCCCTCACTTGTTTTAATGCAGTATACATTATTGAACCCATCTTTCTCAGTCTCCCTCCAACCCCAAGGTCAGTCCTGTTTTACAACAGTGACACCATGCAGTATTTGTCCTTTTGTGACTGAGATATTTCACTCAGCATAATGTCCTCCAGGGTCACCCATTTTGAATAATATTGCATGAGTTCCTTGTTTTTCAATGCAGCGTAGTATTCCATTGTGTGAATATATCACAGCTTCTCTATCCATTCATTTGTTGATGGGCACTTAGGTTGTTTCCATCTTCTTGCTATTGTGAACAAAGCTGCGATAAACATGGGTATGCATAGATTTATGAAAGTTTTACAAAAGTGGTTGTTGTTAGGTGCCATCGAGTTGAGTAGGACTCATAGTGATCCTATGAACAACAGATGTGAACCCTACCTTATTTTGTGCCTTCATCATCTTGGGCACACATGAGAACATTTTTTCAGTCACTGTGTCAATCCATCTCATGAAGTTCTCTTTCACGGATTCTCTATCTTTCCAAGCATGAATAGGTTCATCCTAGAAATAGTTAAACCAGGCTGGTCCTTGGAGTCAAGGATTCTGAAACTTCATCTGACATACTTTGGACATGTTGTAAGGAGGGACCAGTCCTTGGAGAGGGACATTGTGCTTGGGAGGGTGGAGGTACAGCATAGAAGAGGAAGACACTCTATGAGGTGGATTGATTCAGTGACTGGGGTAGTCAGGGTAGGTGTGTTGGAGAGATTGGCACAGAAATGAGCAGGATTTAGGGCTGTTGTACTTAGGGCCACTATGAGTTGCAGGCAACTTGACGGCACAAAACTACAACAACAACTGACATTACTAGTGACAAGCAAATGGAAAAATTGAATTTCCTCCTAACAAACATACGGTACTCAGAAATGAAGCCCAACACTATCTTACAGAAGAGAAAGTGAAAATCAAACAAGCCCAAGGTGATATAGTAGATTTCAACTCATAGTGACCCTACAGGACAAGGTAGAACTGCCTCATAGGTTTCCAAGGCTGTAAATCTGTATGGATGGCATTCCTCATCTTTCTCTCAAGGCAGCAACTGGTGGGTTTGAACTGCTAATCTTAGGTTAGCAGATAAATACCTTATTGAACAGTGCCACTAGGGCGTTAGAGGAAATGACAAGAAAGGAAAAATATTTTTAATGTAATTAACATTTACTAAAATTATCAAATTGATGGAATCCTTCACTAAATTTACAGAGCATTATGAAAATGGTGTATGTGTTGTACATTAATTCCTTAAATGGATGACTTTGTAGCCAACAATAAAAGGATAGAAAACTAGTGGGTATAATAGTAATCCTACATTAATGTAAGACTAACATATATGAACATTGGTGTGCAAATCTCCGTTTGTCTCTTGGAATATATTCCTAGCAGTGAAATAGCAGGATTGTATGGAATTTAGATGTTCAGCTTTTTGAGGAAACCCCGCTGACCCATGCCACCCACTGACTCAGGGATGGCAGGCGTGGCACACATCTGAAAGCTCTCAGTCTGTTGTCTTCTCCATCAGTGAGGTGGCACTGAAGTAATACCTTAAAGCAAGAGAAAGACTTTCTCTTAATCTAGTGCAAGTATCGAACAAAGTCCTTTTTTGGCCCTTTCCCATCTATTCCTGTAATTTATGGCAAAGAATTACTCTCCTTAAGACACAATGCGTGGCTAAAGACTTCTGTCCCTTGAAAATTGGTAAAACCAGACCAACTATTCTGGCATGTATCCACTGGCCTGATCACCTGTACAAGAGATTGACTTAACTCATTGCCTTCAAGTCAGAACCGGTTCATAGCTGTGCCCCCAGTGGATTTTCAGAGGCAAAGATTAACATGGGAGAAGATTGCTTGTCTTTCTCCCACAGAGTAGCTGATGGATTTCAAGAGAAAAATACTGAGAATCTTTTCATATTTCACTGTCCTGTCCTCTTGCACTCTACAGAAGCTCCTGCAGTCTCCAGTACAGTGAAATAGATCTGGGAAGTGTCTTTTTTTGCCTCTCCCCTGTAGATTGTTATGTAGAAAAACTTTTAACTGAGATCCATCTCCAAGATTATATTTTCTGTGGGCAGACAGCAGAACTTCTGACGTAACAATGTGTCTACATTAACTTCAACTCAAACAATGTGCAGCCAACTAAATATCTCTATGAGAGCTTTAAATTGTGTTTGGTTCTTATAAATTTGTACTCTTAGGAGTTAACTTCTTATTTGACTAGTGTCTCTTATTTAAGGAGAACTGCTGGCACAGTAGTAAGGAACTGAGCTGCTGATACAAAGGCACGTGGTTTAAATCCACCAGCTGCTCTGCAGAGAAAGACAATTGGTATGCCCTCCCTACAATGTTTAGATTAATAAACATTTTATGTGAGTTTATATTTCACTATGAGTTAGTTTGTCGTAAAACTTTTAACAGTTTTATTAATCGATGCTTAGAGTTTTAGAAACTTATGTTTTAATGAGACAGGTTTGAATTAGGATGTAATGCTCACCCCTCACATCTGTTTTAGAAAATGTATTAAGAAAAAAAAATAACAGGATGAAATTTGGGCAATTTAAGGTAAATTTTCACATCTGCAGTGTGAAATCGAGTCACAGGTACAGTAACTTACAGGTAACATTGCATTTATAGAAAATGTCCTATAAAAACAACATTAACTACTATTGCTGAGTTGATTTGCTCAGGGGGTTTCTGAGGTTGTAAATCTTTACAGAAGGAAGCTGCCCATTTTTCTCTCTTGAAGTGGCTGGTGGATTTGTCCTGGGACTGAAAAAAAACAACATATTGACTCAAAGGGAAAAAAAAATCTAAGAGCATGGACAACTGTAATGAAAAGGCCAATGCATGAGAAGACACATGCAAGTCAAAATGCAATCATTTGCAAATATTTTGGTAGTTAGAATTGCCAGTTACCATTATGCCAGTTCCAACTTATGATGACCCATTGTGTGTCAGAGTAGAACTGCGCCAAATGGGGTTTTCAATGGCTAATTCTTTGGAAATATATTGCTAGGTCTTGCTTCTAAGTTGTGTCTGAGTGAGCTTGAATCTTCAATAACAAGCTGAGCACCTTTAACTGTTTCCATCAGAAATTCTACCCACCCTCTGCTTTTCATCTGATGGTGTTTCTTTTTCTAGGGGAGCTGCAAGCCAGCATCCTTTAGCAGTCTGCACCAGCGGTTCTTTTAGAAGTGAATTTGTAATTCTTTTAAGAGAGCTTGACTTTTGTGAATGAGCTCTACAAAAAAATAAAATCTGTCCTCTGTGGCACACAGACCTGACAAGTCATTTCTTACTTCTGAGATCACTATGGAGAAAATAGAGAGTGATTTGAGGAGCAAAGATGAATCATAGAGGAAGAGTTCTTTCACTCACCTTACCATCATACTATGCATTTCTGAATCTATTTAAAACTTAACTTGTGACCCCAAGTAACATTCCACCCTCAGTCACGCACATAGCTTCTCTTTAAGATTGTATTGTCACTTATGTTCACCACAGAGTTGATTTTGGCTGTCTGGTGTGGACAAGTTAAGGAATCCCGAGTGTCAGGTTAGTTTTGATCTTCTCAATACCATCCAAATGGAGTAAATATGTATCACAGCCTTGCGTTCCTTAGGTATGTCTATTTCATAAATTGTTTATAAATTATCAGACAGCATCTTATTCATGCTTTAATGAGGTAAAGTCAATGAATTATCAGACAGCATCTTATTCATGCTTTAATGAGGTAAAGTCAATGGTAGAGTCAAAAAAAGTTATTTGAAAAAGGCTTGGGAAATAACTAGCCCCTTATATATGTCATTAACAACCTTGCAATAGCTTTGATTGAGATTGAAGAAACGCAGAGATTCTGACCTTGCATGATTAGTAAAGGCATGATTATATTTAGAGTGTATTCCAGGCTAATATTCTGGAAATCCTTGGCAATAGGTGTTAACTTATTCTATTAAAGAAGAAATAAAACCAAACCCGCTATCAGTTGATTCTGTCTCATGGTGAACCTGTGAGTTGCTCTACTAACAATAAATTACTACAGAATGAATAGTTATTAGAGTAGTTTAATGTAGGTATGGCAATTCTCGAGAATTTGTAAATATGTGTCTATGTTTCTACATATATCTGTATCTGCATTGTATTTAAGTAGTTATTAATAATATTAAAAACTGGAAAAATAATGCTACTTTAAAAATATGCAAAATGAGTCTTTAACAAGTCATTGAAAAGAAACGCTTTAGTGCTATTATATTTATTGTACATTATATTTCATTCCATATAGTTAAGTAACATGATAGTATGTTAAGTTGGTGAAGTCATTAGATATTTTTCCAACAGAGATTTATGATCCTTTAAAATTATACTGTTCTTTCCTTCAATTGATAAAACATTATGGATATTAAATATACTAATCTTTTCTTAGAGTATAAAATTACCATAGCAATTTTAATTAGACAACACAGCAATATGATTTTACATGTTATTTTAAATAATAACAGCAAAAACTAGAAGGATAACATTACATAATAAAGTTAGATAAATTCTTTACTAAGTGAAAGTGTTAAGTATAATTTGACTTTCCAGTTTTTAGGCAGTAGTCAATAATTAATAATAGAAATTAAATTCCTCTATGTAGTAACTTTTCTACTTATATAATTTTGTATTTCATAGTCTTATAAAATCTTTGAGAATTCTGACATGGACATTGTCAGATTAAAGTATGAAAAATGAAAACGACTTGTTCAATGTCAATATTAAGGATGATGCTGTGACTAATTACCAAGATATTATAATTTTCCAACAAATAACTTAGCTGATTTATCTATTTCTTTTTTAAAAATTGCACTTCTCAAAGACAATTGCTTGTTTATATTATTGGTCATAATACTTTTGTTGGTTCTCAAAAAAAAGTTCATGCTGACTGGTTTTCTGCTGTTGTTTTAATTCTTAGATATCTAGTAAAATTATTTTTAATTTAATTTTGGAGTTTTCCAAGATACATCGCTACTACTTACACCATCTTCTCTTTTTTAATTTAATATAGCCATATTAATTTAGTAATACACATTAGAATTTATTTATTTACTTACTTACTAGGCATACTTTATAATACAAAAGAATATTTACAGTATATAAGATTTTATTTTTATTTAATGAAGTATTAAGATGAACTAATTATCCAATTTTTTAAAAATCCAATGCTATGTTTCAACTTTTAAGTAGGTTATAGGAGTCCTGGTGGTATAATGTTTAAGTGCTCAACTGATAAATGACAGAGTGGTAATTCAAACACGTCAGCTGTTGCTCAGGAGAAAGACGTGACAGTTTGCTTCTGTGAAGAGTTATAGTCTTGGAAATTTTATAGAGCAATTCTATATTCTCTTACAAGGTCACTATAAGTCAGACTTAATTTGATGGAAGTGGTTTGGTGTTTTGGAAATATATCATGATACAAAAAGGTGCTCAATATTTGAGATTTCTTCTAATATGAAATTTATTTAACTCTGCAGAGATTCCAAATTTACTCATATTTTAAAATGTAATATTTAGAAGTAAAAAGAGAGTTCATTTGGGTCAGCAATGGCAAGGGTGGGGGAGACTACATCCCCCGTTTTCTCTTAATAGATAAGTTTAGAAAAGCATGGTTATTGTCGCAGTCTTTAGTGTTTATTGCTAATTACATGTTTTTCACTTCCAAGTTTTTTATAACAAGGCAACTTAAAACATAGTTATTTGGTGAATGAATGGATTTAGGAAAGTACCTGAGCTTGAAGGGAAAAGAAAACACGACACATGGAAAAACAAAACAAAACACTACACATGGGATTCCAGTAATATTTTCAGATTAGCAAGTTTTTCTATATTGCTGGATCATGTCTTGCAATTATATACACAAAACAATGATACTATAGCAGATGTGTAACATCTAGCATTTTAATTAAAATCCACAATGATAATTCCACATGAGGTGGAGCTAAACATTTGGCAACCTCTAATTAGGTTAATAGTAACATATTTGTTTGATTAGTCATTAACTGAGTAATTAAATAGATGTAATTAAAATGAAGTCATATCCGAATTTATAAAGGCAATGAAAACAAAAGAGCAGAGTAAAACTCCATTAAAAGTAGTTGCAACTCTATTAAAATGAAACACATTTCAACTAATATATTTTATAAGGTAAATAAAGATCAGACTTTGCCTTCTGCTTACTGGTTAAAAAAATTCCAGAATACCAGGTGGTAGAATAAGGTTCAAATAATAAACACAGTACTTTATAAACACAGTATTTTATCATCTTGAGCTTTTTGCCAGTGCAAAGTGTAGACATCAGATGAAAGATGATGATGATGAAGAAATCATCACACAAAGCTAGTTTTTCTTAGTCAAGAGCAATTATGGAGCACAGATATATTTTTTACTTCCTATGTTGACACCACACTTCACATCCAACAGAACTGAAAAGAATCCTTAAAAGTTGTTCAACTTGAAAGTCAGCGTTATGAAGAAAGCGGCTGATCTGGGCAAGAACCTTTATCTAAGGAGTTCAAGCAGAGATTTAAGCTGTATTTTGCCTGGTAAACTTGACTGGCAAAGGTCAAATGAAGCCACTCAGCGGGGAAAAAAAAAAGCTGCACAGAGCTCAATTATACCCATAAACCCAAAAGCTCTGGAGTCCTTTTGTTTTAAATAATTAACTGTTCCTTGTATTTCTAAAATAATAATTCCACCATCAATACCTTTCTTACTTTCTTGGTGATTAAAAGGAACTCCAGAACCCGAAAACCGAGCTGGAAATGTCACAACTCCTTTAGAGTGACACAGATCTCTTCCTTCTTCTGGCAAAATCCTCTGCATGAATAAAGTTTGAGAGAGCCTTAGTAAGGTGGCTATCTGAAGTCTCAGTGCTGATCCCAAAGTCATAGTTCTTCAGGCAGGGACACAGGCAGTGCACAATGGCGCTGCGGATATAGCTGTCAAAGATATAGTAAATAAAAGGGGTGATACAGCTGTTGGTAAATGCCAATGGTCCACTCACCTCCATACCCAGCTGAAGAGTGGCTGAGGAAATGTAGATTTCTTTGTCTAATCCAGACACAATGGCCAGAAGCTTGAAAGTGTTAAAGGGCAGCCAGGAGCAGATAAAGGCTGTCACCACAATGAAAATGATCTTTATGGATTTCCTCAGCTTTTTGTTATGTTTTCCTGACTGTTGGTAATGGACACACAGTCTCCTTATTATGCAGAAGTAGCAGGTCATGATGCTCAGTAAGGGGGCAAAAAAAGTCAAAATTAAGGCCACCAAGGCCCAAACCAGTTTAAAGGAAGTAGCCCTCTTCTCTGCACAGTATGGCTTATCACCAATCAGGATGAGCTCCCTGGACAGAAGAGTAGGCAGTCCCAGGAGGCAGGAGAGAAGCCAGACACTGGCACAGACGACATATGCACAGTCTCTCCTTCTGAATTTTCTGGATGCAGCAGGGCACATGATGGCCAGGTAGCGGTCGATGCTCATGCAAGTGAGCAAGAGGACATTGCAGTGCATATTGACTGAGATCATGTAGGAGCTGCCTTTGCACAGGAAAGAGCCAGTCCTCCACAGCCCTAATGATGCTTCTTTGTCCACCCAGAGAGGCAGCGTGACAAGGAAAATGAAGTCAGAGGCAGCCAGGTTGATGATAAAGATGTCGATCAGTCTTCGGCTGCCCCTTTTGAAATGCAAGGCACCCATCAGGGCCAGGTTCCCCAACACTCCAGTCAGAAACACAACTGTGTAAAAGATGGGAAGGAAGACAGATGTGTAAGGAACATGAGAGCGAACTTCCTCAATGTCAGGGATTTCGCTTGTAGCATCGAAGTAACCTGGGTAAGCTGAGGTTTCATCTGGGTCCATCATTGAAGTTCCAAGATCACAACTGCAAAACTGGAAGGTTTCCTTTCCTATGAGGTTCTTGTGTGGATTTGAGAAATCTCAAGGCAGCTTCTTTTATGCAGTGACCCTCTTTTGCCCCCCCCCCTTAAAGGTTTTGGAACAAAACACAAAAACAGATTTTTTTTAAAAAAGTCATTTCTACCAATCCTCAGAAGGCACCCACAAGTAACATCAGTCTGATTGGTGTTGGTTGGTTGTGGTTGTGGTTTTCTCTATTTGCATTTGCCCATGTTACTGAGGTACCTTTCTACTTCTTTCTTCAAGCTATTAAATTTAACTTCTCCCCCCCCTTCTCACCTACTTTAAAAACAACTTTTCTTCTCCTGATACCCAGAAAACCTCTGATTTAGCTTTCTATATCTATACTTAAGATGCTATTTTATTTTTAGAATTGTAAGGTGATAGTGATGAATATCTTCTTTTCATTTACTTCTCTGGTGAAAATATAGAGAAAGCTGATCTTTAATTGCATAAAATATGAATAGAAATTTCCCCAAACATACCAGCTCACATCTATCACAAACAAGATTCTGAATAAGGCATCATGTTCTCTTTTATTTGACTTTCTGTTCATATACAATTGATCCTGCATCATTTAATATAAGGAACTCTGTTGACCTAGAAGTATGGATTTTCACTACCTACTTGAAGACATTCAGTTCGAATCTGAGAGCTGATTCGAGGGAAAAAGATAGACAATTGTCCTCCTTTGTGATTTACTGCCTCTGAAAACCCACTAGTGGGTCAGCTATGAGTTCCAATTTGACAGCACATACAACAACAAACTTGAAATAGATTTTTTAAAAAAAATTCCTAAAACATTAGGAACCCTTATCTTGTGCCTTTATTTTGTTTTTTAGGCTTCTTATTATATCTAGTAAACATAGTAGGTTCTTTGAAAATGTTAGTTTATTGTATTTGATTCTGAACCTGGTTTTTCTGACCCAGTGTATTTCAGCAGGGATATAAATTCAGTAGGGGTTTACTGCAAGCATCCTTGTTATTTATGTATTGTAAAGATAGGTTTAAAAAAAATCCCAAACTTTGTTATTTTTTACATTCATGCTCATTATTTTAATTCAACTAAGAATTTTCCTTTTGATAGGAGTTAACATCCTCAACTAGAAGATTCTCCTTGGTTATTACAATTGTTGTTAGGTGCCATAGAATTGACTCCAACTCATAGTGACATTATCTGCAACAGAACAAATTGTTGCCACTATCCTCACAATTGTTGCTATGTTTGAATTTATTATTGAAGCCACTCTGTCAGCCTATTTCATTGAGATTTTCTTTTTCACTGAATCTTTACCAAATCTAATGTCCTTCTCCAGATTCTGGGTCTTCTTGATGTGTCCCAAGTAAGTCAAATATCACTGTCATTGCTTCCAAGAGCATCCTGGCTTTATCTGCTTCAAAAAAAGTTTGCTCACTTGGCTGGAAGTCCAAGCTATATTTAACATTCTAACTCAAAAGTATTTTCCCCTCCCATTCTCCAGCTTTTACATGTGTATAAAATTTCAAAGACCATGGGTTGAGTAAGGCAAACTTTATTCATCAATGTGATATTCTTGCTTTTCAAAAATGTAAAAAGATCTTTTGCTACAGATTCGTCCAAAGTTATTTGAATTTTTTGACATTGATTCTATGGGGTTTGTGGAGCTGAGTAAAATTAAGTTCTTGGCAACTTCAGTATTTTCTGTTTATCTTGATGTTGTTTATTTGTACAGTTGTGAAAAATTTTGTTTTATGTTGAAGTGTAATTCATTCTGAAAACCAGTCTTTTACTTTCTTTTTCTAAATTAAATTTTATTTTAATTGTGACTTTAACAAACATTTACAGAGAAGTTAGATTTCCACTCATTCATTGTTGTACATTTTACCTCCTTGCCTTTCCTTCTCTCTCCCCCAGTTCACTTATTTTTAGTCATTCTTTGTTGCAAAATTACCTACCTTCTCCACCCCTAGTCCTCTTTGCAATGATATATCTCTTTTTCTGTGCTGTAGTCCTACATATATTGCTTAATTATTACATATTCATCTTAGATAGTTCTTTCCTTGATCTATTCCAATGCAATGGTCATTACCTATCCACTCTTATTCTGTTCTCCTCCCAGTCCCACAAGTCAAATCTGCTTTATAACAGTGGTGCTGTAGTATTTGTCCTTTTGTGACTGAGATATTTCACTCAGCATGATGTGCTCCAGGTTTCCCCATGTTATGTAATGTTTTACGAGTTCATTGTTTTTCAGTGCTGTGTAGTCCTTTACTTTCAATCAGTAAGAGATTTAAATCAGCTTCATGCCCAGTAAGCAAGATTGTATTGTCTACACACTCCACAGGTTGTTAATGAAGAGACATTCTCCCTACAAACCCCCAAAAAACTGTCCTTCTGGAGTTCCTCTGCTCTGTATTTCTTCACATTTCATCTTTATAGCAGTGACTTTTTTAGCTTTTGGCACTCTCCTTTTTTTCGCCAACATATGTCTCCACACATCTGCAAATTTTGTTTTTGGACTTAACGATCTGGTAAAAGACATACCGATATTAAATGATGCCACAACACAGTTGCCAGTCCAAGCACTATAAAAGGAAGATTTTTTTTGGTTGATTCAAAACACTAAGAAGTAGCCTAAAAATGGGAGAGATCCAATAATATTTTTCTCTCACAGCTTTCTTTTGTTTAATGAAGGCTGTAGTGAGATATGATAACTTTTTAAACTGGTTTCTTTTGATTATTCAGGTTTGATTTTGTTTTGTTTTTCCTGGCAGAAAGTGGTCAAGAGAAGGAGACTCTTCTACTCTCTCTCCCCCACCCCCCTTCTTTTATTTAATCTTTGAAATTGTCATTTCAGTAGATACTACTTTTGCATAGCAAAAAATGGTAAACTTGTCAATAGAAACATCACAGCTCTGGTGGCCTGCTGAGTGAAGAGTTTCAAGGACAACTCAAAGGCAGGCTATTTTAGTCCGTCAGATTCTTTTCAGGAGAAAAATGGGCAATCTCCTTTGCCATTTATAGTCTCTGAAGACCTGCTGGAGGATCAGCTATGAATCAGTCACATAACAACAACTGATAAAAAAAAGAAAATTTTCAATATGAATTTCTTCATGCTGAGTTATGATTTCTTCTTCAATAAACATATTAAGAAGGATCTTGTTATTTCTGTTCCCTCCCTCTTTCTTCCTACTGATGTGATCTAATGTCAGTCAGCTAGTCTCCAGTGTATGGGTCCAAGTCGAAGAAGATAAGAGTTCTCTAATATGAGGCAGCTCCAAGAGTCACTTAGGGTTGATTTAGAGTCTTGTCTTCCCCTGGATCCCTGACTGCTCTTTGTTATTCGTTTCCTTCACTAAACATAAGATGTAAATGAGAAAAAGCAGTTACAGATTGGTCATTTAGGGGATAGAAATAAGTCCCATTGAGTAAACCTTAAGTATTTAATAATATGGTTCATTTGTTAACAAGTTTAAAGTCAGACAATATTTACTGGAAAATTATAGATTATTTAAAAAAAGAGACTATTTAAATATTTATTAGCTGTTCTTGTTGTTGTTGTTGTTAGGTGCCATTTGAGTCAAGTACAACTCATAGAGACCCTATGAACTGTGGATCTGAACCCTGTCCTATCCTGTGCCATCTTCACACTTCCTGGCACTCTGGAGCCCATTGGGACAATCCACGCATCAATTCACCTGGTCAAGGATCTTCCTCTCCTTAGCCAACCTCATGTCCCTCTCTAAGAAATAGCCCTTTCTAGCAACATGCCCAAAGTATGTGAGGCAAAGCCTCATCATTCTTGTCTCCAAGGAGCACTCTGGTGGAACCCTCTCCAAGACATATTTGTTCTTTTGGCCATCCATGGGATGTTTAGTGCTCTTCTCCAATACCACAGCGCAAAGACATCCATTCTTCTGTCCTCCCTATTCATTGTCCAGCTGTCAGATACATAACAAGTGATCAAAAAGGCCATGGTCTGAGTCAAATGCACCTTAGTCATCCAATTGATGTAATTACTCCTCAACGTTTGCATATATAGATCTATGAATGCCTAGTATTTTATTTACATTGCTAGAATTATTTACCCTATAATTAGAAAATCTTTTGGAATTTGAGAAAATAAGATTTATTTGGGGGGCTGAAGGTATTAAAACTAAACAAATCAACCCAAAAACCAAACAAAAACTTTCTAGATATGACCCAAAATTTAAGTATAAAAATAAATGAAACAGAATGTACACAAACTTTATAAGCAAATGAGTATAAAATAAAAATTATGCACATCCATGTTTATCACGGCTTTGTCCACAATAGCAAAGAGTTAGAAACAACCGAAGTGCCCATCAACAAACGAATGGATAGAGAAGCTGTGGTATATTCACACAATGGAGTACTATGCTGCATTGAAAAACAAGTAACTCATGCAATATTATTCAAAATGGGTAACCCTGGAGGACATTATGCTGAATGGAGTGTCTCTCTCACAAAAGGTCAAATACTGCATGGTGCCACTGTTTTAAAACAAGACTTGCATTGGGGTTAGGGGGAGACTGAGAAATATGAGATAAATAATGTTTGCTGCATTGAAACAGATGAGAGTGAAAACTGTTCAAAAGAGATGTGTGATTAGGTATTATTGTCATGACAGGAGTCCAGAACGAAGGCTGCATAGTGGGGTGGACCTGGCGGGAGGGATTGTAAAACAATGAAAGAATTTTTCTTTCACTTTTCAAAGAGAAGAGTGTACTGAGGGGGAAGGAGTGGGCAGGGAGAAAAGTGCAACAGTGAATGAATGGAAATCCAAAGTCATTGTAAATTTTCATTAAAATTAATAATTAAAAAAGTAAAAAAATAAAAAATACATTAAACATAAAAAATGGAAAAAGAGTGCATACTCATACTCTAGAGGATTGTTTGTCTATGTTATTGTTGTATACTGTCAAGCAGGTTTTCAGAGGTAATGAATCTCATGAGAGGAGATTGCCCATCTTTCTCTTGTAGAGAAGCTGGTTCTAATTTTCTGTACCTTTTTGTTGCAGCACGATGCCTTACCACTAAGCCACCTAGAGATCCCTATTTGTTCTATAGGACTTAAATTTTCTCTCAATATTTGAGTTAAAAGCATGTAATGTAGATGATCTCAAGTAAATCGGACTTCCTTTGCAAACTATTGAAACAGTCGTAGAAAATACGGTTTGCTTTATTATAAAAGAGAGCTTAAGAATTTCACTCTCAACTCAAAGGCAAGCAAACTTTATTAACACGCTGCTCTGAAGGAGAAAGATGGACAGTCTCCTTCCATGTAATTTACAGCCTCTGAAAACTTGTTAGAGGGTCAGTTATGAGTTGTTTCCAACCATGGATGAGGAGTTGTTTTTTATTTTATTTTGTCACTTTGGCACATGGAAACTGGTGGTAGATGCTATAATATAGCATAGATAAGTATCATCTTGGAACACAATTTAGACAAAGCACAATTAAATGTCTGAACTAATTATAAACAACATTTTAAGAATTTATAGTGCAAAATGATATCAGAAGAACAACATCTAAATAAAAACGGACTAGATAAAAATATCCAAGGTCACAACAGTAATAATTAGGCTGGGTGCAACAATCTCATTTTTAGAACTTTGAGCATTCTTTGAAATAAATAAATGTACGAACACCAACAATAACCAACTACCATGTCAAAAGGCGTATCAAAAAGCAGTATAAACAGAATGTAACAACAACAACAACAAAAGGAATATGATACATGTATTGAAACTCCACATGCCCCCTTTTCAGTAATTCTTTTCCCAAGATAAAATCCCAATTCTGTATTCAAACTCCTAAGATATTGTCAGAACTGGTTTAGACACGCTCAGGATGGGGAGATACTAAAGTTTTGTCACTAAGACATGTGACTCCATAATCATTCATTACATGGCTGTAGCTGTCATTTCTAGCCTTTTTGCTCATAGACTGAGTGAAAGTTATGTTTGAATAGAGGTATTCCAACTAGGTTGTGACTTTGTCATTACCTTATATCACTTCTGCTTATTAGATATCAACAGCTTTGACCCCATGTCAGATTGGGATGCAGCAGATTATGTAGCAAAACAGAGAGAAATCCCTAAGTGTGTATTTCTGATCTTAAGTTCCCTGCTGATAATGCTCCTGAGTAAATGGCAAAGAGCAGGAGGAAAATTGTTTCTCATTAATCTTTTCTTTATGGATATTATCTTTTTTTTTCAGTCAGGCAAATGCGAGTATATATTTACTTGTTCTAAAAATATCTCTCTTGTCTTTTTTTTTTTTTCTTGAGTACCATAAAGTATAGGTCTTTGGGTTGCACATATGGTTTGAGTTTGCGTAAGGATCAGTGATATAGAAGGGTTATTGCTTAAAAGTACTTTCTAAGACCATTGCCTTTGACTTTCACCTAGTGACTGGTGGGAACTTGCATTTACAGTGTACAGACTACTAATGAAGGGATTGGCCAGTTTTTTTCAGCCTGTCAAGCTGAATTAAATAAAATTAAATTAAATAGAGACAACCCAGAAAATGAGAATTTTGCTACCTTTAAGAAAGATGAACTGGAGAGTTCAGCACGTGCACCTTTGGACCAGAGACTCTAGATCTAGTCAGACATCAATGAGAACAGTGGAGTACCAGAGACTGAGGTGAGAGAAAGATGACCTCCAGAGATCCAGACTTAGGGGCATTCACCCAAACTTGCTGGAGGACTAGAGTGGGGGCGGGGGTGCATAGTAATTGACAGGACGAAAAGAGCTTTGTAACACTGGCCAAATGTTGACAGCTTGAAGGTCAAGAGGTCTGTGAGCACACATGAACATTTGTCCTGGCTAAAGAACTGTAGCCTGCTTCCAACCTGAAACAACCTGTTAACTTCCTTAATAAGCCCCACAACTGTGAGTGTAGTCTATGATTTCTGTGCAGCCACTACAATGGATTTTCAGATTTGGTAACAACAAGTGTCCAGGGAAAGATGGTTGGTGTTAGAATTGGTAAAAGTAGATGTGGGAGTGTGCAGACGTATCTGACTTCATGGAAACCAGTGCTGCATACTGTGGATGTTGTATGTAAGCACTGTTCCGTGGAGTTAGGAGATGTCAGATTTGGCTGCTTCAAGACGCTCACATTCTTTTATGTGGGAGCCTTTGTGGCATTGTGCATTACAAGCTGCACTGCTAACCCAAAGATCAGCCCTTTGAAACCATCAGCTGTTATGAGTAAGAATGATACTCAGACTTCTCCTTTAAAAATTTATAGCCTCAGAAATCCAGTTAGGGGGTATCCCATGAGTCAGGATCGACTAGAATCTCTGGCAGTAGAATGGTGATTGGGTATCAACTAGCAGCATCACGGAAAAAAGACTAGTGATGTGCTTCCATAAACATCCAGCCCAAAAAGCTCTCTGGAGCAATTCCATTCTGTAATACATGGAATTGCTATGAGTTGGAATTGACTTGCTGGTAATGGTTGACTCTTTTTCTTTTCAGTTTTCTGTTGCCAGAGTTTTTTTCTCTCTCTTGGTACCTAGCCAATGGTGCTTTAAATATTCTTGCCATATGTACTTCAAGTTTCTTTCCAATCATAGATTTTCCCTGGATTTAGTCATGCATAGCAAAAGTTGTACATATCTCAGTGTGTTTTCATTCCTGGCTGTCAGGATACACAGTGTCTCATGTACAATAGGTGACAGGAAATACTTGTTGACCTGGAATGAATTAAGCTTGTGTTTTGTTTGAGTCATTTTCATTTACTTCATATACTCCACAAACTTCTTGAGTAGCTATCCTTTTTTTACTCCATTTTGGGCTTGTCACTGTATTATAAACTGATATTGAGAGATATTTCCAAGTTAGCATAGCATACTTTTGACTCACCCTTACCAAGATTTTCACTCAGAATTTTTTTGAACAGTCCAGAAAATATTTAAAACTTCTGTTGATTGCCGTCGAGTCAAGCACCTCTCATAGCAACCCTATGAAAAAGGCCTGAAGCCTTTCTGTAACTATCATTATTTATCAAAGTTCATAGAGTTTCCAGAGGCATGTTTTTTAGGAAGAGGATGCAACTCTTGCTTCCAAATCTGTCTTACACTGGGAGCTCCACCGAACACTCTCCACCATGGGTAATCATTATAACATTTGACACCCCAATGGCCCAAGGTTCAGCATCACAGCAACCCCAGGTTACCTCAGCAAAGCATATTGACAGAAGAGTGCTGTACCACTCAGAAGAATGTTACTCCAAAATATAATAACAACCGACTTTTAAATACAAAGTCTTTCCTCAAGGTCTTTCTTGTTGACTCTAAACAAGAGGCTTAAATTAAAAAAACAACCAATATAGTATGTTGTTGTTATGTGCTATCGAGTCGCCAGTGTCCTATAGCAACCCTATATATAGCAGTTCTGAACCCTTCCCTGTCCTGAGCCAGTCTCACTAATTCCAACACAACAACCTATTGTCCTATTTACTGTATCAATCCATCTCATCTGGGGTCTTCCTCTCCTGTGCTGTCCCTCCACCCTTCTGAGAATGATGTCTTTCTCCAAGCACCAGTCTTTCCTTGTCATATGCCCAAAGTATGTGAGAGGGAAAACAAGTAAATAAAACAGTACCTCCACCAAAGCTTCACAATAGAAATGGTGGGTTGTGATTACAAAATGATGGATTTTGTAATAGTGCCTTGTCTGCAATAAAAATGTCCCTTGAAAAGTTTTTGTTTGGTTCAAAACTTAATTCTAAAACTCTACAGTAATAAGTGACAATTATTCATTTAGTTATTCAATTAGAAGAAAATACACCTTTAATAATTTTTGGCTTTCCATGATACTGTTTATCTTTGAATGAGTGAGGGCTTTGTTGTCTAATCAGGATGTCAGTTGACTTCTTCTTTTTCTTGATTCATCTGCACTGCCTGCTATTCCTGTCTAGCCTGTATCGCAGGGTCAGCTATGAGTCAGTTCTGACTCAGTGACAGAGATGAACTGAGTTGAGCTAGAGGCATAGGGAACAAGAATGTATCCAAGAAATTACAGTTTTATGAATCTATGATTCTATGTTTTAGAGTTCATTAACTTTTGTGAATTATAAAATCTTATATCTTTAAATTATATTAGTAATAATTCAGTAAAACCGTTTTACATAGTCATGGTTGAAGCCCAGAAAAGGGTGGTTTCTTTTTGTTGTTATGTGCCATCATGTCACTTGTGGCTCATAGTAACCCTATGTACAGTAGCTCTGAACTCTGCTCTATCTTGAGCCAGTTTTATTGTCTCCAATACACCTACTCCCTTTACCCCAGTCACTGAATCAATCTATCTCATCCAGGGTCTTCCTCTCCTGCACTGTACCTCTACCTTTTGGCACCATGCTCAAAGTATGTGAGAGCTTCAAAATCCTTACCTCTAAGGAGAAACCTGGTTTCACCCTCTCCAGGTTAGACTTATTTGTTCTATTGGCAGTCCATGGTGTATTCAATACTCTTCTCCAGTACCACAACTCAAAGATATTGATTCTTCTTCTATCATCCTTAGTCATTGTCCAGCTTTCTGATGTATAGCAAGTAATTGCAAAGACCATTACTTAGATCAGGACACCTTAGTCTTTAGATTGACTTCATTGCTCTTCAGTACTCTGGAGTAGATTTTCCCTGACAGTAGATTTTCCCAATGCAATACCAAGAGTGGAGTCAAGCAAGCTGAAATTCTTAACAATCTCAATCTTTTCTCCGTCTATGATAATGCTGTCAATTGCCCCAGTGGTAAGAATCTTTGTTTTCTCAATGTTGAGCTTCAATCCATATTGAAGGCTGCAGTCCTTGACCTTCTGGCAGAAAATGCCTCAGGTCTTCTTCAGTTTCAGCAAGCAAAGTAGTGTCATCTATACAAGGCAAGTTGTTGTTGATGAGTCTTCTTCCAATCCTGATGTCACATTCCTCCTCATAAAGTCCACCCTTCTGGATGATCTGTACCACATATAGATTGAAAAGGCACGGAGACAGGATGCGTCCCTGATGTACACCTTTCCTGATTTTGAACTATGCAGTACTATTTCCTTGCTCTGTTCTGGCAACTGCCTACTAATCCACACATAGATTTTGAGCACAATCAACTGTTCTGGAATTCTTGTTCTTCTCAGAGATAGCCACAATTTGTTGTGATCTGCGCAGCCAAATGCCTTTGCATAGTCAATGAAACACAGATAGCCATTCCTTTGGTACTGTCTGCTTTCAACTAAGATCCATCTAACATTGGCTACAATGTCCCTAGTGCTATGACTTCTTATAAACCCAGCCTGAACATCTGTCAGTTCTCTGTTGCTGTTCTGTTCCAGTCATTTTTTTTTTATAATCTTCAACAGAAACTTACTTGCCTGTGATAATAATTATATTGTTCAATAATTTTCATGCTCTATTTTATCACCTTTTTTTTAAAAAAGGGAAAAATATGGGTCTCTTCTAGTCAGTTGACCAAGTAGTTGTCCTCAAGATTTCTTGGCACAACCTGGTGAGCATATCCAACGAAGCATCTATTTATAGAAATATGTTAATTGGTATGCCATCAATTTTTGAGGCTTTGTTTCTTGCCAATTTCTTCAGAACAGGATGAACTTCCTCCTTCATCACCATTACTTTTTGATCATACATTGTTTCATAAAATTCTTCTTTGCCAGCCAATTCTTTTTAGTGATTCTGTACTCCTTTCATCTTTTTCTAATGCTTCCTGAGTCATTCAACATTTTTACCACAGCATTCTTAGGTATTGCAACTCGAGGCTTGGATTTGTCTTTCCATTCCTTCCTTCTACTTAAGAAATGTGGAGGTGTGACCACTGTGGAAGGTGGTACGGCACTTTCTCAAAAAGTTGCAAATAGAGATACCATTTGACCCAGCAATTCCACTACTGGGAATATACCCCAAAGAGAACATAACTAACATCCAAGCAGATATATGCACACCCATATTTATTGAAGCTTTGTTCACAATAGCAAGGAAATGGAAACAACCTAAGTGCCCATCAACAAAGGAATGGATAGAGAAGCTGTCGTATAGTCACACAATGGAATACTATGCTGCATTGAAAAACAAGGAACTCATGCAATATTATTCAAAATGGGTGACCCTGGAGGAAATTATCCTGAGTGAAGTATCTCAGTCACAAAAGGACAAATATTGCATGGTGCCACTGTTGTAAAGCAGGACTGACCTCAGGGTTGGGAGGAAACTGAGAAGGATGGGTTCAATAATGTATACTGCATTGAAACAGATGGGAGAGAAAACTGTTTAAGAGGGAAAATTACTAGGTACATTCGTCATGACAGGAGTCCAGAGCAAAGGCTGTATAGTGGAGTGGACCTGGGGAGAGGGACTGTAAAACAATGAAAGAATTTTTCTTTTAGTTTTCCAGGAGGGTAGTGTACTAGGGGGGAGGGTTGGAAGGGGAGAAAAGTGCAACAATGAATGAATGGAAATCCAAAGTCTCTGTAAATTTTTATTGCAATTAATAATAAATTTTAAAAAATATATTAAAAAAGCTGTTTAAAAGGGATATGTGATTAGGTATTTTTGTCATGACAGGAGTCCAGAGCGAAGGCTGCATAGTGGAGTGGACCTTGGGGGAGAGATTGTAAAACAACGAAAGAGTTTTTCTTTTACTTTTCCAAGAGGGTAGTGTACTGGGGGGAGGGTTGGGAGGGGAGAAAAGTGCAACGATGAATGATTGGGAAAAAACAAACAAACAAACCAACAAACAAAAAACCAAATGAAGGATTATTACCACCAAAAAAAAAAAAAGAAGAGAGAGATGTAGAGTGAGTTTGTCCCTTTTGATTTTCCAACTCTGCACATTTTATTACACTACTTTGCTTTGTCTTCCTGTGCTGCCCTTTGAAATCTTCTGTTCAGCTCCTTAACTTCTTTATTTCTTCTCTTTGTTTTGGCTTCTTGGGATTCTATTGCAATATTCAGAACCTCTTGTGACATCTTTCTTGGTATACATACTAAAATCAGATAACCAGACTAGTTACTCTCAAGTTGATCACAACTCCTAACAATGTTGTGTGTTGCAAAGTAGAAATGCATGCAAAGTACAACTATACTCCAGAGGGTTTTTTATGCTGTGACCTTTTGAAGTCAGATTTCCAAGTATTTTTTTCCAAAATGCTTCTAAGTGTGCAGGAACCACGAACTTTTTGTTAGTTGAACCCTTAGACAGATGTGTCGTTTAGGGCATTCTAGACTTGCCACAGTGATTGTAAAATAAAGACAGCTTTAAATTTACAGTTTTTATGTGTACCTCACGTGCGTCCACTTGTAGTCCTTGAGAGGCATGCTCACCTAAAGAACGATAGTATTTTACTCTGTCGCACTTTACAGGAATTGCTAAAAGAGTTATTTTTAGATGTACTTTTTAATTTGTTTCGCCCTTAATAAATTTCTCCCCAATTTCTTTATAGGGAATGAGTGCAAGGACATAGAAAGACTGACCTATTTTTTGAAGGTGATGCTTGGATGCAAGAGCTTTCATATGTTTTGCTTTCCTTCTTCCTGCTCACCGACGTTCGTAAGGAAAATCATCATAGCAAAACTATGTGGTGAAAAAATATAAACATATCTTGCTTGACATAATTTTTAATTCCTAAAAATGCCAGTTTTAAAAATAAAATTATATTTTGTATATTAGGGTATTTGATATTGAAGATAATTCTTGTACATAGAGTAAGGGCAGTGTGGGGACAGTTATATTTGATCTTTATCAACTTCACAAAGGGGAATTGTGTCTGTCAACAATATCAATGATACAAAACCAATTCCCGTGAAGTCAGACATGCCCCTCATGCTCCCGCACCTTTTTTCTACTCATCCCAACACCAGTTTTACTGCTTTACTGGTTCCAAAATCTGATACATTAGTTCACAGACCACACAAAACCATATTGGGGATGTAAAAAAGGCTATAATTCAGGTGGTGGTCTAGCAGTAAGAAACTGCTGCAATCTCCAAGTCATGCAGTTTGAATCCACCCGATACTACATGGGAGAGGGATGAGCAGGCTGGAAACCTCCTGGATGGCCAGCTACGGCTTGGTTCAAACTTGACAGCGTACAACTACAACAATAGTAGAATACAGTCAGGACAGCTTTTGAAATGTGCTTGTAGGCACCTCAGCCTTGAATCTCATGGTTTTAGATTAGTGTTACAAAGCCCTCATTCCTGCCAATTATGTCTCTTTCCCCACCTCAGTTATCCAACAAACTTGAAGAAAGGCTCTTAGTTCTGGTTCTGCCTTTGGAGTCGGAGTCTGAAGGTTAGCTGCATCTCATGTTTGGTCTCTGGTTCTCTGCTTTAGCCATGGCTGCTGTTACTAGAGGTCTAGTTGGTGCAAGAATCTCTGAGCCTGAAAGATGTTCTCTGCCTGCTTCTCCTTTGCTGATGGCAAGACTTTCAAATTCTGCTGCTGGATCTGCTCAACTGAATGGTGAGAATAGCCAATTCCCTTGTGGATAGGCTAACACACACACACACACACCCCCTTATTCATATATTTCCACTCATTAGTATGACAAAGTAAAAACTCAGTGGGTTGGAAAGTAATTTTAAACAATAAACACCTTAACACCATTCTCATGTGGAATTGTTTAAGCATATAATATAAAAAATTAATAATATGTAAAATTTGTTTTAAATGTCTTTAAAATATGCTATAATACTTTTTTTCTGAATCTTGAAGCAGTTCAAACACGCCAGCTGCTCCAAATGAGAAAGATGGGCAATCTCCTTCTATGTTTTTGCAGCCTCTGAAAACTGCTGAAAGAGCAGGTATGAGTTAGTTCTGACTTGAGGGTAAGTAACAGCAGCATAAGTTAATACTAAATTATCTATGACATTCATGAAAATGTCAACACAGTTATGATTTTCCAAACAACATAATAAATGGAAATAGAAATTTTGCACTATCAATTTATTAAGGAATAATTTTAACCACCCTCATAGCAAGCATAAAGTGGAAATTAGTAAACACTGAAGAGAGCTATGATGAAGTAGTTCATAGTGAATGGAATTGCTTACAAAGGCCATGTGTCCATGACACTTCAAATCCACAAGAAGCTCATGAGGAGAAAGATTGGCAGCCTTTTCCTGGCACAATTTATAGTCTTTGGAACTTGATAGAGGTTGAGCTATGAATTGGAACCAAACCAATATGAATGACTGAAGGGTGAAGGTAAGCCAGAAATAACATCTATGTGCCTGATGGGGCTAGGTGTAATGAGGCAGCTGGAATCTTCTGTGTTGGATGGGTCAGGATGGTCATAGTCTCAAACACACAGACACTTCTAGGTCCTTCCCAAATTAGTGGGTGAAATGTGTACTAATGACTTTCTAAACATCTTCCAAATGTGTTGAGTACAAGTGTCACCTTCTTTTGTAGCTCTCCTCAGGGACATCCATCTCCTGAGTCATAATGAATTGGATGCGATTTGAATGCAGGCTTGGGAGTCTCTACGGCAGTGTTAAGCAAGGATACCTGAAATGCTGATGCTGGCAAGTCTGTCCTACTAATTCTGCAGTTGATCCAGAGATTTGCTAGGGGAATCAAGGTGTGTTGAAAGGCTTTTTATTTGTTATTTACAGGAACATGACTCAAATATTATTGCCATTTGACAAATATTTGAAAATGCTGATAATGCAGTGGCTCTAAGGCCCTGTACATATATATATACATCATATATATATGTATTTTTTTCTCTTTTTAAGTTTATAATGACCCCATCGAATTGGTACTTATTGCCAATGTCCAGATACTGGGAGAAAGAAAGCCAAAACTAAGGAGGTTAAGTAAATTGTCCTAAGGAACAAAGTTAGTAAGTTCACTTCAATGTTCAGCAAGTCAGTTATTCTCCACAAGCTTGATTTCCCTTTACTGTAAAGTATGGTTATTTATTTCTCTTTCTCTTTTGAACTTCCCTTTTGTGTAGGTTTGTCTGATTTTGGTGGAGAAGGGGATTTCTTTTTTTTTTAATAGTGGCACAAATCAAGTTACAGAGGTAAGGTGGTTCCATTGCCATCCTTACTTTAACTTAATTATTTTTTTAAATTTAAATTTGTTATTAATTTCAGTGAAAATTTACAGGGGCTTTGGATTTCCATTCATTCATTGTTGTAGATTTGTGCCCTCCCAAGGCTCCCCCAGACCAGACATTACCCTCTTGGAAAAGTAAAAGGAAAGATTCTTGCATTATTTTACAAACGCTCCCCCAGGTCCACTCCACCATGTAGCCATCACTCTAGACTCCTGTCATGACAGAAATACCTAATTACATATCTCTTTTAAACAGTTTTCTCCCTTCTCTGTTTCAG
>NW_006400106.1:404526-418944 GCF_000299155.1 Elephantulus edwardii | reverse complement strand
TCTGAAGACAATGCTCTTGAGATCAGATGGGCAGCTACCAAACTTATGCATTTCTCTGAATTTATGACTTCAGAAAAATGTCAGTTCAGCGCCTACTAGGGCAATCTCTTTTTGCTAAAACAGGTCAAGGTGCTCCTGTTTAAAGGCAAGTTGATTGCCCAGACGTGTAGGCACTGGTGTGGAGCCAAGTGGGGTGAGGCAGGTAAAGGGTTGGATGATCACAAGGGCAGGTCAATCACATGGAGGGCCTTGCTCAAACCTCTGCTGTCTCAGTGTGCTCACGACTGGGGTCCTTACTCATATTCCTGCTGTCCGTTTCTTACCCAATGGTGTTCTCAGTGTTCCCTGCCTGGTGGCACTTACACAGGTGCCCTCACACAACAGCCCCTGCTCCAGCAGGGTCCTGGATCCGACAGGATGCAAATAGTCAAGGTCAGCTTCCCACCAACCCACTAGCCTCTGGCTGGTCTGCAGAGTTCACAGAAGCCAGCTGGCTGGCTCGTTTTGGGTGGGAACCCAAGAGAGCTCCACCAATTTCCCCACCTGTGGGCACGCCCTTAGTTGCTCTCCCAGATAATCAGCCCCAGTAAACACAGATAAGATTCTACCAGCCTTTCTTCTGCCAGGTTAGTTCCACAACAGCTCGGTTGATAGCTCCAGGTGATGGCTGGATTGGAGGTGGTGCCCTGAGGTCACAGGGCTGTGGTGGGGGCTGAGGTGCTTGGAAGCAAGGGACTAGGGGGGTAAGGAGCGCAGGGCTTGAACACTACCACCAAGAGGTGGGGGCGGGGCTTGGGTGCTGCTGGTTGTTTATGCAGCAGCACCCTGTGTGTCGAGGGCCACACAGGTGCGGGCTGCAGGGGAGTCGCCCAGTGGTGGGTAGTCTTCGCTCCTCTGGAGTTCCGTGGTGGATGGCTGACTATTGCTCTTCCTGAGTCACTTCCCGGCCCGTCTGGCAGTGGAACTCCGTCTGGCGGCGGAACTCCATCTCTGGCCGAGAAGGGGATTTCTAACTAAAAACAGTGAAGGAAGGCATTTCCTGGTGCATAAAGGCACTCAGGAGTATTGTTTCACATTAACAATTAACTGTGTACTGACTGGTCCTCTGACAAAAGTTCTCCTTTGATTAGATACTAAATAGATGAACAATTCAGAGTCTTGTCTGAATATTATAATATAGCTGTTGCCTTGTTTTATTTGGATATGAAAGTCAGTTTACTAACTCATGTGAAAATATATATCTAGGAAGGCAAAAATTGATAGATATTTTACCTTCAATATGTCAGGGTGTTACAAATGAAATTCTCTCACGATTCAGGGAAGCATTCCTGGCAGTGTAGTGCTTTGTATTCTGGGCTGCTAACTGAAAGGTTGGTGGTTGTAAAAAAGTGTGTAGAAGCATGAGGATGGCCACGTCTGACTTCTACCAACACTACAAAGGGGAACATACACCGTATAAACAACATACACAGTATAAAACTAACTCTTAGAAGGCCAGACATGGTCTCTTATGCTCCTGCACCTTCTTCTACTAATACCACCACTAATCTTATTGCTCTACTGGGTCCAAAATCCATTGCAATGACAATACAGACTCTATATAACCATATTTATGGTTATAGAGTTTATTAACAGGCTAGAATTCAGGTTGGCAGCAGAATACAAAACTTCAGTCCAGATGGATTCTCAAGTGTGGTTTCATGCTTAAATCAGTTTGTTTTGTCCTACCAGTTATGACATATTTTCTCAGTCATCTACCAAGCTTGGGTGAAGGTCTTTGGTTCCTACTCTGTGGGGTAGCAGTTCCAAGTCAGCTCTGTCTCATGTATATCTCTGGTTTTCTATATAGGCTGCTGTTGCTCTTGTGTAGATCTTCACCTGGTTGGTGCAGTGATCTCTGTCCCTAAAGGGCACTCACTGCTTCCTCTTTCTCGTTAGTGTTGAGAGTCCCATTTTTTGTTGCTGAAACTGCTGAATTTAAATCCAGTGGGATAGATGGTAAGACTAACTTCTCTCTTTAAGGATAGACCAACACACTCTGGATGTATGATACTGCCCTTCCATGTGGCAAAGTCAAAGTCAATAGCTAGGAAAGCCATTTTGAGCAATAAACCCTTGATGCCACAGTGATTTAAATCGTTCAAGAGACAGATTCAATTCAGTGGTGGGTTTGATCTGGTGGGTTACTCATGCAAATATAACATCTATTTACATTTTCTGGTTCTGGAGCTTTCTGGTATCCCACCGTTAGTGCATGCTATCATTTGATAGGGGCTGATATAACTGCATGAATTTGAAGAAACAGACTTCGTTCCACCAAATTCAGCATCAGAAGACTCTTGGACAGATGCATCATACTATTGTACAAAAGTCCTTATTACCAATTTTTGGTTTTCATTTTTGTGTGGATCATAACAAACTGTGGCTGACTCTGAGAAGAATGGGAATCCCAGAACACTTGATAGTGTTAATGCGAAACATGTACTTGGATCAAGAAGCAGTCGTCAGCACAGAGCAGGGAAACACTGCATGGTTCAAAATTGGAAAGGGTGTACTACAGGGTTGTGTCCTATCTCCATACCTTTTCAACATGTATGCAGAACAGATTATCTGGGAGGCTGGGCTCTATGAGTTGAAGTATGGCATCAGGATTGGTGGAAGATCTATCAACAATCTGCGTTATACAGATGACACAACCCTGCTTGCCAAAACTGAGGAGGACTTGAAGTGCTTACTACAGAGGGTCGAGGACTGCAGCCTTCAGTATAGATTGAGGCTCAATGTCAAGAAGACAATGATTCTCACCACTGGACCAATTGGCAACATCAGGATGGATGGTGAAGAGATTGAGATTGTTAACAACTTTAGTTTGCTTGACTCCACAGTCAACACTCTAGGCACCAGCAGTCAGGAAATTAAAAAATGTATTGCAATGGGAAAGTCTGCTGTTAGGGACCTCTTCAAAGTACTGAAGAGCAATGGTGTCACTCTGGAGACTAAGGTGTGTCTGACACAGGCCATGGTCTTTGCAATCACTTATTATGCATCAGAGAGTTGGACAATGACTAGGGAGGATAGAAAGAGAATTAATACCTTTGAGCTGTGGTGCTGGAGAAGAGTAGTAAGTGTATCATGGACTGCTAAGAAAACAAACAGATTCACCCTAGAGAGGGTTAAACCAGGCTGCTCCTTGGAGACAAGGATTCTGGGGCTTCATCTGACATACTTTGGACATGTTGTACGGAGGGAGAGGTCCTTGGAGAGGGACATCATGCTCGGGAGGGTGGAGGGCAGGCGCAGGAGGGGAAGGCCCTCTATGAGGTGGCTTGATTCAGTGACTGGGGTAATCGGGATGCGTGTGTGGGAGGCAGTGCAATTGGCACAGGATAGACCAGGATTTATGGCTGTTGTACATAGGGTCGCTATGAGTCGCAAGCGACTGACGGCACATAACAACAACAACCACCTTCCATTACCAAAACCACATTTTGGCATACCTGGTAACATCAATACTATCGTTAAATGAATACTTTTTAAAAACAGAAATTTACTGTATTGCTGCAGAAAATGGAAATCTACTGTCACTTGCAATAAATAGGAAGTAGCCACAAGCAGAATCTGAAACTCATAGTGCCCTTACATTCTAGATGGATACTGTCTTCTGTATCACATTCTTCATAGCCTAAACTCCATCAATAAGATAAAAAAGATCATCTAACCCATTGAGAGGAAAAGTGTAGGAGAGATGAGGGAAAGAGCTAAGGCTAATATCCAGATCCATTTAGTTGCATAGTTCTTCCTTTATACTTATATTAGAAGTAGAGTAGTGTGATGAGGAGAATTCAGAACTAAAAGTCAGTTCTTGGTACACAGGTCAAAATCACTAGTCAGCTTTGACAGGAGTCCTTACTCTCTGGACTATAATCCTTCCTTTGGAGAACAGGAGTCCAGTGTTCTCACTTTTCAAAAAAGGTTCTCTCATGCCTAGTTAAACTACATCTCCCAAAATGCACAGCAAGGCAGCATTGGGAATGCTCTAGGCGACTTCTCCCAGCTCTCCCTCCTTCCCTCCTACAACTCCCACAAGCCTCTTCGGCTCTGGACCCGGGCTGGCCTGGGGTGGAGGCGCGGAGGCGGAGGCGCGGGAGTTATGGAGGGGGCGGGCCCTGCAGGGAAGTGCGTCAGAGGAGGCGCGGGGAGGGCAGGGTGCTGTGGTCTGAGCTAGAGGGTGAAGCTGGTGGAACAGGAGGATGGGCGGTGAGTGAGCCGCGGCCAGCGGCGTTGGGCGGGGGTCGCGTAGTCGTTGGTTGTTCCAGGCAGTTTGATGAGGGGCGTCCGGTTCCCTGTAACTGCGGTTTATGAACAGGCTCTGGGCTGCGAGGCTGCGGCAGGGGTTTTTCCTCGGCCGGGCGGTCTGGGGAGGGGCCTGGTCGGGCACTTGGGGCGCCGGGTTGTGGGCCGCTTAGGGGTGCTGCCCCGCCCCAGCTCCCGCCCGCCTCGGCTTCCCGGCCCCGGCGTGCGCCGCTGCTGATCCTGGTGCGGGTCTACTCCCGCGGCCTGGGCACGCCACTTCTCCTGATAGCCGGACCTTTAAAGGTCGTTTAAAAGTACCAGGATGAAAGGATTTAAAAAAAATACAGACTCAACTTGTGGAGTTATTCTCTAATTATTGTCCTGATCTTTTCTGAGTCACTTCTCGTCTTCCAAAGTTGGCAAACCTCAGTTTGCAAACCTGTTTTCGTGCGCCTTTGTAAGGTGTTGCCCTGGTCTCTATATATTTGCAGTGTTTGATCCGCCTTGAGTCATTTTACTGCGGCCATTTACTACTGCCGTTGAGCCCTGTCCACGCCTTGGGAGTGTTCATATGTTGCCTAAGTCAGAGTTTTCTATGTGGGTGAGGAGGGATCGTGAGGGTTTTGTGGACATAGGTTGTACTTTGGGGATTTAAATTACAAAGTTGCAGGTAAAGAGAGGTTCCGAAGTATAAGGAATGAGAAGAGTAGATAGGAGTGAAGAATTTGACAGTGTCAAGAAGCTTCGGGTTAGCTTTAATGGATGAAGGGGAGATTTATATCTACTATTATTGTATGTTATTCTCTTTACTATTGCGCGTCCCTATAACAATCTTTCCCCCCCGGTTTAGCGAACACCTGCAACGCTGTCTTAGAAAAAGCTTTTGATTCTTAACCCTGTTTTAGGAGGCTTCTCAAGTCCAAGATAACTGGGAGGTGCTAATCTCCACTGCTTCCTTTTCCTGTTTCTTTTTCACACTCATACCCAGAACAGATATATTCTGCAGCTTGTTAAAAATGCACTCAGTAAAAAACAAAACAAAACAAAAAAACCCCTACACTCAGTAATTTATAATTTATGCATGCATGGTACACTGCTGACTCTGAGCTTGTTTATTGTTTGTATCTGTAATGTGTATGTCCATTTCAGTGTTGTCTGTTTTAGTATGCAGGTGATAGACTAGAGAACAAGACCTCTGTCTCCGTAGCATCCTGGGTATGTGAGCATTCAATAAGTACTTTCATGATAATGAGTTTTGTTTTAAACTTAATTAACATGTCTATTTTTTTAATGTCTTAATGATTTGATTATATACTACTTTAAATAGTTAAGGGGTGGAGTATAGGATAAAGGGTAATTCTGAGACATTTCCTTTTAAAAGAATCTTTATTTGCCTCTGAATTCTAACTTGTGTTATTTTCTTCTTCACTTGTTAAACAGAGCAGTCTGAATGCCAGAATGGATAACCGTTTTGCTACAGCATTTGTAATTGCTTGTGTGCTTAGCCTCATTTCCACCATCTACATGGCCGCCTCAATTGGCACAGACTTCTGGTATGAATATCGAAGTCCCATTCAAGAAAATTCCAGTGAATTGAACAAAAGTATCTGGGATGACTTCAGTAGTGATGAGGCAGATGAAAAGACTTACAATGATGCACTGTTTCGATATAATGGCACAGTGGGATTGTGGAGACGTTGTATTACCTGGCCCCAACACACACACTGGTATAGCCCACCAGAAAGGACAGGTATTCCTCTTAGTTGCTCTCTTTGTTTCCTGTTCTGTAAAGGCAAAATGACTTGATAATGGCTGAATTGTATAAAAATAAGCAGGTCTTTAAGGTCTCTACCTTGATGGAAAAACAGTTATTTTGTATCTCTCTGTTCTCTCTCTGCCTTTATTTTTTTAATATCCAGGAACTGCCCCTGTACTTATTAATATTAGTTGGATGAATAATTGTTCTCTTGGGAAAGCCATTTAAAATCTTTGTGCTTATCCATTCATTAAATTACCTGATCTCGCACCATCCTCACGATCTACTATTACAACAGGCTCCATTGTTTCATTCACCATTCAGAAGATAGTTGAGTAAAGACTTGATGTAGATGAAAGAATTGGCTATTAAAGATAACTGGGAGAGAAATAATTTAGGTTGACAGGAGGAGCATCCCTGAAATGTTTAAGGATCAAAAGGAGCTTACAGTGTTGGAATGAAAAGAGCATAAGATGCACTGTGAAGAGACATCCTAGGGAAGACCAGCTGCCATCAAATCAGCACCAACTCATAGGGACCGTCCATCATTTTTCCAAGGCTATACATGTTGACATGGGAAGAATGCGCATCTTTCTCTCTTGGAGAAGTTAGATTGAAACTGTTGGCCTTTTCAGTTAGCAGTGCAGTCTGTAATATACCATACATACCATTAGAGGAATGGGACTGGCAGATCATGTGGATTCTTGGTTAGTGAGGACTTTGCATTTTAAGCTGAATGTTATAAAGAACCAGTAGGGGCTTTGAGCTGAGGAGAAATGTGATCCATTCTCTCTTGATGTGCTGAGAACACAGGAAGCAAGCAGTGATGGAATTCAGGATATTGACTAGGAGGCTTTTGCAATTTTACTATAACTATTCCATGTACTCGGACTACTTTTGAGTACTAATGACTTGTCTTAGACACTACGCCCTGTATGACTAATGAGTTATACTGCTGATACAAAGGTCAGTGATTTTTCTGAAAGGTTGACACTTTAAATCCACCGTTTGCTTCATGGGAAAAAGCTAGACAGTTTTCTTTCATAAATATGTTGTTGTATTGTGCCCTTGAGTCACCTGGGACTCATAGTGACCTTATGCACAACAGCTCTGACACACTTACCCCCAGTACCCACTTGACACAGTTACTGTGTCAATCCCCCTCATCCAGGGTCTTCCTCTCCTGTTCTGTCCCTCTACCCTTCCTAGCATGATGTCCTTCTCCAAGAACTGTTCCCTCCTAGCCACGTACTCTAAGAACAGCTTCAGACTCCTAGCCTCCAAGGAGAAATTTGGTTTCACCCTCTCCAAGACAGACTTACTTGTTTTCTTGGCAGTCCATGGTGTGTTCAAGACTCTTCTAGCACCACAACTCAAAGGCATCAATTATTCTTCGGTCATCCTTAATTGTTGTCCAGCTCTCAACATGCATAGTGAGTAATAGTGAAGTCCATGGCCCGGGTCAGGTGCCTTGGAAATCTGATGGAAGGTCATTGTAGGTTGGCAGAACAGACTCCCAGTTAAGAACTTTACATGTAGAGACAACTTATCTTTTTATTTTATTTTTAAATTTATTGTGGTTTTTTTTTTAATGTGTAATGTCAAATTGGATCTGACTGGTTCAGGAGGAGATTGCCCCTCCTTCTCCAGTAAAGCATCTGGTAGATTTGAACAGCATACCTCTGTGATTGCAGAGACAACTTATCTTTTAATGCTATTAAAATTTGCCTTCACTTTCAAATTCTAGACCCACCCCCATTTCAAACCACTTCACAATCACCTTCACTTTCTTCACTGCATGTGCAGCTTTTAAATAGTTGAAAAGGTTTCAAGCCTTTTCTTGTACAAAACCAAGCCAAACCCACTGCTGTCAAGTCAATTCCTACTTACAGTAAATCCTCCATTGGGCTGTCAAGGCCAATCTTATGACAAGACATGGTCTGTTTTCCTTTGAAGGAATAACTGGTGGATTTGAACTGCCAACCTTCCAGTTGTTAAGTGCCATCAACAAGTATGAGTTATAGTGACCCTTTGAACAAATCTGAACCCTGTCCTATACTGTGCCATCCTCATCTGTGACACACTTGAATCCATTGCTGCAGTCACTTGTATGAATTCATCGCATTGAGGGCCTTCCTCACTTTTATTGACCCTTCACCCTATCCAGCATGATGTCCCTGTCCAGGGAATAGCCTCTCCTAACAACATGTCCAGAATATGTAAGATGAAACTTTGCCATCCTTGCCTCCAAGGAGTACGCTGGCAGCACTTTTTGGAATTTATTATCACTGTTATTAGATGGGTCTTGGCAGAAAGCGAACAGTACTAAAGGAGTGTTTGTTTCATTGACTATGTGTGGATCACAACAAATTGTGACTAGCCTTGAAGAGAATGGGAGTCCCAGAACACTTGACTATGCTCATGTGAAACCTCTACTCAGAACAGGAATCTGTCCTCAGAACAGAGCAAGGAAACACTGCATGGTTCACAATCAGGAAAGGTGCATCAGGGATGCATCCTATCTCCGTATCTTTCCAATCTATATGCAGAATAGATCATTCAGGAGGCTGGACTTTATGAAGAGGAACATGGCATCAGAATTGGAGGAAACTTCGTTATATAGAAACTGCGATATAGAGATGACACCGCCTTGCTTACTGAAACTGAGGAAGACCTGAAATGCTTGCTGCAGAAGTCAAGATCTGTAGTCTTCAATATGGATTGAAACTCAACATCAAGAAGACAAAGATTCTCACCACTCAAACTGGGCCAATTGGCAGCACCAAGGAGAATGGAGAAGAGATTGAGGTTGTTAACAATTTCAGCTTTTTTGGCTCCACAGTCTGTAGGTACCAGCAGTCAGGAAATCAATAGATGCATTGCACTGGGAAGATCTGTTAAGGTCTTCCCCAGAGTACTAAGAAGCAAAGATCTGAGTCGAGAAACTAAGATACGCCTGATTCAGGCCATGATCTTCAAATTACTTGCTATGCATCAGCAAATTGGACATTGACTAAGGATGACACAAGAAGAATTGATGCCTTTGAGTTGTGGTGCTGGAAAAGAGTCTTGAATATACCATGAACTGCCAAGAGAACAAACAGGTCTCTCTTGAAGAGGGTGAAACCAAGTTTCTCCTATGAGGCAAGGATTTTGAAGCTCTGCCTCACATCCTTGGACAAGGACATCATGCTCGGAAGGGTGGTGAGACAGTACAGGAGAGGAAGACCCTGGATGAGATGGAGAGATGGATTGACACAGTAACTGGAGTAATGGGGGTAAATATATCAGAGTCAGTGAGACTGGCGGCTCAGGATAGTACAGGCTTAAGAGCTGTTGTGTATAGAGTCGTTATGAGTTGTAGATGACTTGACAGCACGTAACAACAGCATGGGATATTAAGTGTTTTTCTCCAACATCAAAGCTCAAAACACATCAATCCTTCTATCCTTAGTCATTGTCTAGCTCTTAGACATGTAGCAATTGATTGAAAAGACCAGCCTGAATCAGGTGCACCTTAGTCTTCAGACTAACATCATTGCTCCTAAGTATGCAATGGTCAGAATTATTAGGCTAAGTAAGAACTATATGCATCTATTTCAATTTACCTGCAAAACTTCGTGAAAAACATAATTGGGATGGATCTTGTTTATAACCGGATAACTACCTGTCATTCAGGTGAGTGAGGATTGTGACTCAGGCCAAGGGTGTTCACACTGAGAAGTCTTTGGATTCTGGATGTACTTTTAAAGTAGAGCCTCTAGGATATCCTGATGAAGTGTTATGTGGGCAAAGAAAAATGTTTCTGGTCTGAGGAACTGTTTGTCAGGTGCTGATAAATACAACTCATAGTGACCCTATCTGGAAGGGCGGAATTGCCTTGTTAACATGAGGATAACTATGGTAAGGGGAACATCAAAGCTATTTATTTTAGTCTTTTGAATATTTCTGTTCTCTTATTAGTCATCTTTAAATATCCTTTCACTCCTTTTACCACTGCTACTTTTTTGTTATCCCTTTATGTGTTAAGACTACTTTTGAGAATTACTGTTGGACTCTTGAGTCCTATGTGCCACTTACTCTAAGAAGCTCTAGTATACATCATGAGTTGTATTGCTAACCCAAAAGTCAGTGATTTTCTGAAAGGTTGGCTCTTTAAATCTCATGTTTCTTTCTTGGGAGAAAGATATGCAGTCTTTTTTCTGTAAATTTTTACAGCCTTGGAAATCTGGTGGAGGGTTGTTATAAGTCAGAACTCACTCAGCTACAGTAGATGTGCCACTCTAGGCCAAAGAGATCACTTACTCTTTGGAAAACACCTTAAAATTTTTTACTTCAGAGAAGTCACCTTATTAAATGTTTATAATTTATGAAAAACAACCGAGTTTTTGTATTGTTGTTTTTTTTTTAGAGTCTTTTGATGTGGTCACAAAATGTATCAGTTTCACACTAAATGAGCAGTTCATGGAGAAATTTGTTGATCCTGGAAACCACAATAGTGGGATTGATCTTCTTCGGACCTGTGAGTACTGGGATTTCAGCAGGAAACTTGAGAGGATGAAAGGGAACAATTTTATCTGTGTTGTGTTGAATTTTGTTTTTGGAACAAGATTAGTTAGTAGCGTTTGCCAGCTTGAAATATACTGTAATATCTGTACACTGTGTTAATAACATATTTGGAATACATACTCACCAAATTGCGAATTATGTGAAGTTAAGGGAGGCATTCCACCTTTCAAAAGATGGTATTGGGATTATTTATGAAAAGAAAATTTAATAGGACTAAATAATAACTTACTGTATTTGAGTTAAACTACCTGAATGTGTGGGGAAACTAAGCTCTGTGAGTCAGAGGAACATCAGACTTGACAGGTGAGTTAATCCAGTCGTAGGTGGTAGTGACAAAAGAGTAGATGCCAAAAACAAATGAAAATATTTGTTAGGAGCCTTCTATTACTCAGTAGTCTTCAGTGTTGAGCTTTCAGAAACTTCCTGGAAGAATGACCATGTCATGAGAAAAAACTGGGAAATTTAGTTATGCAGTGAGAATGCACAGGTAGTATATTGCAACAGAATTTGAAGGTATATTTATTAGAAATTATATTTATGCAGTTCCACAAAGTAAAATCTGTAACAAAAGGTAGAATTTGGTTTGTTGTTGTTGTTTTGTATCGTCGAGTCAGAACCAACCCAGAGCTGACTCTCTGGTGAGTTTTTAGAGGCAGTGAATCGCATGAGAGGAGATTGTGCATCCTTCTCCCACAGAGCAGCTGATAGTCTTGAATTGCATGCCTTAGAGATTGTAGCACAGCTTCTTGCCGCTTTAAGATTGGTGTTAATATAGCTAGTAAATGATTGAAATGAAATGATATGCTTAATAATGTCATCAACTTTCTAGGTTGTTGAGGGAATTAATTATAATTGAAACTGCTATTTATTGCATGCTTAATAGATGCCAGCTCTAGCCCTTGTGTTTTATGTATATTAGTCTTTTCTACAGCCTTACAAAGTAGTAATTTATGATTATCATTCATATGCTTACTATTCTAACGTTCTGTGAGAACTTAGCTATTCTTTGTAAGTAGAGCCATATGGTTTTGCTTCTAGTCCTGCCTTATTATCTGTATAAGTGATTTATCCTTTCTGTCTCAGCTTGTTTTTAAAGTAGGTAATATTAATACTTCATAGAGTTGTAGGGAGAGTTAATCCATACACAAAATGTGTAGTACAGTGACATACATTAGAACTTCAATAGTTGCTAACTGTTAGCATTCTTTTTACTTTTCTCAGGACATGGCATTCTTTTGAATAGTGTATTTTTTTAAAAGAAGCTTTAAAGTACTTCTTTCTCACCTATTGAGAATACTTCTAGTTAGGATATGAATAAACTGAAGTCATGGCAACATGTCTTTTTCTCTTTTTTTAAAAATCAGATCTTTGGCGTTGCCAGTTCCTTTTACCTTTTGTTAGTCTGGGTTTGATGTGCTTTGGGGCTTTGATCGGACTTTGTGCTTGCATCTGCCGAAGCTTATATCCCACCATTGCCACAGGTGTTCTCCATCTCCTTGCAGGTGAGTCTTGTCATTGTCCTTATCTTTTATCTTCCTCCGTACCCCTTAGAGACGAGAGTTAAGGTTTAAAATCACATATTACTGCTTTGTTGCATTGTCGCAAAAACTCTTACCTAGCCATGTTTTTTTGTTTTTGTTGTTTTCATTTTCTCCCTCAAGGTCTTTGTACTCTAGGCTCAGTATGTTGTTATGTTGCTGGAATTGAACTGCTCCACCAGAAACTAGATCTGCCTGAGAATGTTTCAGGTGAATTTGGATGGTCCTTTTGCCTTGCTTGTGTCTCTGCTCCCCTGCAGTTCATGGCTTCTGCCCTCTTCATCTGGGCGGCTCACACCAACCGGAAAGAATATACCTTGATGAAGGCGTATCGTGTGGCATGATCAGGAGGCAGCTTACTCCACAATTGCCAGTTTTATTATCTTTTAGATAATACTTTCCTTACCTCCCATTTGTTTTTTTTTCCTGAACATTTTATCCTGAAAATCCATTTTATTTATATAAAAGTACACATAAACACACATGCAGGCATATATACATATAAACACATACATACAGCTATTTTTAATAACATTACATCACTGATTCAAGAATCCTGTCTTTCAAACCAATTTTAGCTTCTCTCTAGAGAAAAAAAAAACGAGTAGAGAGTTGGCACACATTTGTGAAAGAAACTTGTTAGTGGGAACCTGACCAAAATAAAGTTTTGCTAATGTCTGTTGGACTTTTTAGTAAAGGTAAAATATGTCTGTTTAAGTGGAGACCCTAGATTTTTGGAAAGCTTCTTATTTTTGGTATTATGCTCACTACAAAAGTGGACAGAAGTATTAGTGCTATTTTCACTCGTATAAGCTATACAGAGAAATTACATAAGATTCCTCTAAAAATTGACATACAGCTTCATTTGACGTGAAATATGGCAGCTCTATATCTACACTGTGTCTGTCTACCAACAAAAAGTGAACAATACAGGGTTTTCTTCAAGTTTTCACTTGAAAACTGATTCCGGTTCATTCAGATCAAGAGGGTTAATCTTTCATTGTTTTTAATTTTAACTCTTAATGACATCAGTAGGATCTTTAAAATCACCAAACCATTTTAGAGTTCTTTTCTGTGCCTCTTTGCACATATTTATTAAAAGAAAGCGGCTTTATATTCTTATATTACATTGGGGTCACAGAGTAAAATCCCATACCTGTTAACCTGTTCTAGCTAACTACCATAGAGATGGTTCCACCATAATGACGCTCCACAGCTAGGAAAACCACCACAAGATCTAAAGCTTTGTCTGATTGTTAACCTCCAATTAAGGTCTTTATTTCTTGTGGTAAATGATGTGCCTTTCCTTGCCTAAATCCCTTCTTGGTGTATTGCAACATTATGTAATGTGTTCTGATTCAGTCATTTTTTTTACAAATATGTCTATAAACATTGAAAGTAAAAAAATCTTATTTATTTATTCCATTAGTATAGCACTTGGAAGATTTTAAAAAAATGTAACTTAGTAATTTCTTACCATATCCTAAATTTGTCTTTTTTAAAAAAATAAAGTTTGAGAAGATACTCAAAGAATTGTGCTGAGTGCCTGAGTTTGTTTAAATCTTAACATTTTAAGATAAGTTCAATATTCAGAATGAGGAACTTTATGCTTTGGTCTTTGTAGAAAACATGTTGTTGTCTACAGGCCTGTTTTCAGGTTCAGTGTTTTGGTCTCATATTTTCCAGAAACTGTGAAGACTTCACATGATAGACATTAACATCTTGGAAATTTCAAAGATGTTTCAAACTACTTTTTTAACATTACATACATGGCTTAAAGATATGCTACATTTTTCTTAAAATTGTTTAATGATATGGATGTTCATGTTCTGTATTTAAAAATAATTAAATCAGTGTCTGATTTGAAAAGGAGTAAAAGAAGAAAACACATCTGTATTTTCTATTCTCAGATGTTCCAACACTATTATAAGTGAGATGTATTTTTCCCTAAGGTCACATAAGTATATGCTTTGTTCTGTAAATTCAAAAAGTGAAAATTTTTAATTGCATAAAGAGTAAGTTTGTATGATTATTTGCTCAGTAGAAGAATTTACTGTTAGGTCACATAAATCTTTTCAGTGTTAAAATACCTAATACCAAAAATTACAGTTTTTACATATAAACATTTCCATACTTTGAGCAAATTTGTAGATCCAATTTATTATACTTTTTTCCTTTGCAGGGGTTTTGAAGTGTGATGTGAGGACAAAAAGAAAATTCTCTCTATGGTTTTACTTTTATATCCCCCCTGCCTCGCCCCCC
>NW_006400106.1:397268-404426 GCF_000299155.1 Elephantulus edwardii | reverse complement strand
CCCCCAGTTTTTAAAATAGATGAGTCCCTGGGTAATGGGTCACGTTTCACATGTTGACTTAGTCTTCGGTGTCTCAGGGTATGAACTCGACTCCTCTCATCCTGCATCTTACAGCCCCTCCCAGCCTCCTTCAGCATGCATTCCCAGTGGTGTGTACACGAGCATCTTTAATTATCATGTGCCTATAGTTGCCTATAACACTTTCTTTTACAATTCTATCCTGATCAAAAACTCTGGTTTTCTTAATCTCAAGATGCCAAAAGATAGCATTCAAAATCTTGATTCTGTAAAATATTCTATGCTATTTGACCTCAGCTGCTTGACAAGTGTATTTCCTAACTCAGAGCATATTTTCCAAGTTTCTCATGGTTAAGTGTGCATGGTGGGTGCAAGAATAATGAATTTTTTTGTCACTCTGAGTGTAGTGCAGTAAATGTTACGCTGATAACCACAAAGTTGGTTGGAATCTACCAACTGTTTTATAGGAGAAAAGGATGCATGGTCTCCTCCCATAAAGGTTCATAGCCGCAGAATGAGGGTTGTCATGATTGGTTCAAAGGCAGAGGGTTTTTTTCCTTTCTAAGCTTTACTAACTGACTTCATAGTGTTACAGTAAAGCGTATGTAAAGAAGGAGCCACTCGAGAAAAAGTGCTGGTTTGTTGGTTGACTGCATTGCTATAAAGTCGTTCTCATCCACATTAGAATTCCCAGAAGAGCTTTTAACAAATACTCCAGACTGGTCTCCATCAGAAATTTCAAAATGATCTGGACTACGGCCAGATCTTTATAAACTCTCCAAGGAATTCCAGTGGGCAGGTAGGGTTAAAGATTACTCTTAGGTCAAAGGTGGCTTAGTGCTAAGGAGTTGCACTGCCATCCCAAAAGCATACTGTTCAAATCTGCCAGCTGCTCTGTGAGAGAAAGATGAGCAGTCTCCTTTGTGGCATATAACAATAACTAAGGTCCAAGTTAGGGTTCTTACTCTACTAGGAAGCTTGTTAGAAGTGGACTTTCTTGTTCCATAGAAAAGTAGAATTGCAGCTAAGTGGCTGCTACTGTACAAAGGTTGCTTGTTCTGACTCACCAGTAGCCTTATGGAGAAAGATAGTCAGCTTATGTAAGGCTTTACATCCTTAGAAACCCTATCGGGCAATTCTTCAGTTCTTTGTTCTGTAATTTTTATTATGTGCTTAGAATTGTAGCCAACTCATAGCTGACCCTCCCGCAGGCTTTCAGAGGCTGTAAATCATGTGGCAGGAGATTGTGCACTATTTATTTACAGCCTCTGAAAATCCACTTAAAGGGTCAGCCATGATTCTGTCTGACTCAACTGTACGTAACAAGAAGCCACTCTACAGGAGAAAGACCTGTCAGTCAGCCCTCTAAAGATTAAAGCCAAAAAAAATTCTGTGGCAAAGATGGCTTTGAACTGCTGACCTTTAAATTAATTGTCAAGTGCTTTAACCACTACATCAGCAAGCTTCTCTTTGTAGCCACATTGTACTTTTCTGTATCTATGATTTTTGCACTATTTATTTCTGAGTTGCTGTTCTTTAAATATTTAAATACCACTTTATTGAAATTCCACTTTTAAAAGGCATTCTGATTTCCCCACCCCAAAATAGAATACATCTTAAACATCTTAACCTTCTGAACAACTGTATTTTTTTAAATGCAATATCCCTCTGGATTTGTGCCTTTTGCAACTTAGTGCAACAAGTGATTAAAGTGTGTTTCACCTTCCTTGTTATCTCCATCTTTGTATCTGCTACCCCACCCTCCGATCCTTACATTGCCTTGCCAAGAATATTCCTTCTCTCAATTAATGGAAGAAAGGTTTTGAGAAATAATCTTTGAAGTCATAAGTACTCTTCATTGTAAAACCTATACATGTTGTTGGAAGTTAAATTGTCTCAATTTATTATTAACAACAAAACATTGTCCTCTTCTGTGCTATCACGGGAGAGCCTTGTAGTCTAGTGATAAGGAGTTGCACTGCCAACCAAAGGCCTGTAATTTGAATCCACCAGCTACTCTACTGGAGAAAGATAGGCAATCTCTAACAACAGTAACAATCATGTCATCACAGTCATTGAAATATTTGAGCCCATTGTTGTACCACTATATCCATATAAATCTATATAGGAAGCTAGATTATTTAGGAAAATAAGTAAAAAAAAGACATCTGATAAAGAAGATGTCAAATTTACACTTCTTTCCAAGTGAAAACTACATAAAGCATACTTAAGTGTGACTTTTGAGATTTACAGTCTCTCCTCTAGTGATTAGTCACAGCCCACCCACCTCAGCTCTAAGAATATGTAGGTTCAGTCTTTTGTCAATTGTGATACCATGTGGACAAACTAAGTCAATTACTTAGACTTTTATGATTTTCTATGTTTTATGCAAAGGTCTTAGACTAGAACAATATGTAAAGTTTCTTTGTTGATTTGGTCAGAAGACAAATACAAAACAAAGCAGTATTGGGGCAGTTTGTATCACTATATGTAAACTATGAATGAAATAAAACTATACAATGAAATCAGGACATTGTTACTACTTTAATAGATCTCAAACTGAAGGCATTTTTTAAAATTGTGTATTCATCAAGAAAATTAGAAACTTTAGCACTTATCAGGCCCTTGTTCCTCAAACTGTCCAACATTATGCAATTTTCTCTTGATTACAAATAAGATGTCTTATCTTGTTTTCATAGCCGATGCCTACTTCTCCCTTCCCCACCAGCCCTTGCCTGGCGTGTTACCACCAGCCAAAAAAATTGGTGGTTCCACCTAGTTCGGAGGTATCTTGAAAGGAAGTCTCGGTCATTTACTTCTAAGGTGTCACAATCATGAAACTCAGTGGAGCAGATCTCTATACGTACACACAACCCATCAGTCAGAACTGACTGGAAAACAGCAACCACAAAGGAAATTAATCCAATCCATAACTCAATGAGTATGTTTTATATAGTCTTACATAGAATCTCTCTTGGACTGTTCATGAGTTGTGCTGCTAATTCAGAGACAGGCAGTTATAATCCATCAACTGCTCAACAGGAGAAAGATGGCTAATCTCCTTCTGTCCTATTTACAACTTCTGAAAACCCTCAAGGAGTAGTTCTGACTCAGTACCACATAACATAACGTTGCGTAACTTAAAACAACAGCAAACAGACAAGATATTATCTATGATATGTATTTATTTATAAAAAATATTTTTCCTTATTTCTATCACTGTTAGGATAAAGTCCATGCTTGCTTGATATAGCTTTATAGCCTGCCTTCCTTCAGTCACTTACACATTGAAATAAGAGTTGAAAATTAAACCACTATACCTATTGATGCAAATTTCCATTGTAAAAATTGTTTATGAGGCCCTATCACTACAGATAGGATAGAGCTTAAAACTTTATCAGAGATTTTGAAATAATAAAGACAGAATAGACAGGAAATTAGCACAAATAGAGGAACAATAAATATCACATGGAAATCTCCAAGGAACCGAGGAACAGAAACTTTTTTTAAAAAAGAGACAAGATTTCCCCAAAAAGCAGGCAGAGTACTAGAGACGGTGCCTTGGTGTCAGACTTCTAACCTCTTCAATTTTGAGAAATTTATTTATTAACTTTATCCACTTGTGATATTTTTGCAACAGCAGTACTAGCAATTGGACACTTTCACACTGTCCTCCCCCACTCCTACCTTCACCCCCAGTGGGCCAGATTTGTGGCTGATTCTTTCTGGTGGTGTGGTCTGTAGGGACTTGCACTGCTAACACAAAAGTCGCATCTGTTGTGTGTTTGAATTCACTAGTGGTTCAATGGGAAAAAGATAGGCAGTCTCTTCACATGTGATTTAGAGCATCCTAAAAACCCATTGGAGGTCTGCTATGAGTTGGTTATGATGAAACAACAATAAATGAATGAGTGAATACAATGAGCACTCACATTTGGGCCGGTATTGCGCTAAGCCCTACTGAAGTCTCTGCCCTCAACAAATAATGTGAAGCATGGGTTGTCAATAAAATTAAAGCAATCAATTGAAAAGAAATTTATTTTCTTATAAAGAATTGAAGCACCATTTTCTGAGACTAAGCAATACTCTTGAGCAATGAATAGTTCTCATACATGGTGTGAGATAAAATACTTTTCAGCTTAAGCATTTTTAAAAGGGGAGCATGTAGTTTCTGTAACGATGGAAAAAAAGACTGATTAGGGGAATAGTTTGGAGGCTTTTAAATTTACATGTTTTATGAATAGAACTAACCTATACATATTTATAATCCAAGGATAACTTGGTCAGTTTGCCCTGCCCTACTCACAACTGTGACACGTAAGTACTTTCTGAAGTTTATATGTTCCACGTTTATAGCAAGCATGTAAAATAAATCCAGACTTTTGTCCTGTTTTCTTTTTTTTAGATGGTGTTCCAATAAACTTGGATTCCGATGATTAGCCCTAACATACCCATCATGGTCACAGCCAAAAGATACTTAACATTTCTCACGTTCAGTTCTACACAGATGCATATCTCAGTCTGAAATCAGATTAAACTTTTAATAAATTTCAACTGCATTTCCCCCTTATTTTAAATCTTTGAATTGTTAACTCACGCTTTTTCTCATTACAGATGTATTCTTTCATCTTTATCTTCTAAGGGGAATATCCAACAAAATACATTTCTATGTGATATAAGTATATTATAACTCCTTTCTCCAAAACTATGATACATGAATCAGAGTCCATGTGATGAAAGCTAACAACAACAAAACCAATTTGGTAACACATTGTTTCCTACATTATTATTTTACTTTCTTCCTGTCACAAAAGGGAACAATTGCATTTCTTGTTAACACATTAAACAGGACCAACAAGTTTTTGTGTTCTGAATTCCCTGGAGTTTATTCACTTACCACAATAAAATATACAATTATAATAACAGAAAGCAATGAAGGCAATTAAGATAGTAAGTATCTAGTTAATACAAGGGTTTGTAATTGCCTGTTCTACCATGTATCTGCCTCCCTATATTCCCTCCCCAGTGAAACTGGAATAACTAAGAAAAAGGTATAGATCACTCAGTCTACTGTCTACTATATAAGATTATCCTTTTAGAAAATGAATGTTTTTAGCTTATTTTTAATTATTATAACATGCTATCTGACTGTTAGACATAAAATACTTCTCTGGCCCTTGTTTATAATTTCTCTTCATTTTAATGTTTTATTTTAAAAAGGTGAACTAATCAGTGAAATATTATTGGCATATCTTATAATTTATACATTCAAACTTTTTTGTTATTTTAATTAATAATAAATCTTGAAACACGTATGATGTTTTGTTGTTGTTGTTAGGTGCCGTCGAGTCAAGTACGACTCATAGCGACCCTATGAACAAAAGATCTGAATCCTGTTCTATCCTGTGCCGTCTTCATGCTTCCTGACACAAAAGAGCCCATTGCAGCAGTCATCATGTCAGTCCACATGGTCGAAGTTCTTCCTCTTCTTCACCGACCCTTCACCCTTCCAGCACCATGTCCTCTTCAAGGAGTAGTCCTTCCTAATAACATGCCCAAACTATTCCTGCTCATTATAGCCTCATTATTTCTGCTCCAGAGAACACTCTGGCTGCACCCGCTCCAAGACATAGCTGTTCATTCTCTTGACTGTCTATGGGATATTCAGTGGCTATTCTCCAAACCCACAGTTCAAAGGCATCAATTCTTTCTTGGTCTTCCTTATTCATTGTTCAGCTCTTAGATGCATAGCAAGTAATCAGAAAGGCTTGAATCAGATGCACCTTAGTCCTCAAACTGACATCATTACTCCTCAATAATTTGGAGAGGTCCCTAACTGCAGATTTTCCCAGTGCAATATGTCTCCTTGTTTCTTGACTGCTGGTACCAAGGATATTAATTGTGGATTCAAACAAGATGAAACTGTTGACAGTTTAAATCCTTTCCACCCATCATGACACTGGTTTTTGGTCCATGTTTAAGAATCTTTGTTTTCTTGATAATGAGACACAATCCATACTGAAGGCAGCATTCTTTGATCTTCTGTAACAAGTGGTTCAAGTCCTTGTCGCTTTCAACAAGCAAGATTGAGTTATCTTAACAGAGGTTATTGATGAGTCTCACTCCAGTCCTGATGCCACACTCCATAGAGTCCAGCTTTTCATATAATTTGCTCAGTATACAGATTGAATAGCTATGGAGAGAAAATACAACCCTGACACACACCCTTCTCAATTTTAAACCATGCATGTTCCCCTGCTCTGTTCAAATATGATGAGAGCCAGTATTTGTAACATAAGATTGCACATACAAAGATTTGGAGGGCTAATTTGGGGGGGGATATGATTCTCTACTGTATGGACTATACAAAACATTTTATAAAATCTTTGGGTTGCCTTTTATGATTTCTGTTGTGATAGCTAAGAATGTGTGTTACAATGTGGGGATTGTAATTTATGCCATAAAAAATATCTGTATGAATAAAATGGAAATGATTACCAATTGCTTTGAAAACTTTCACGTAAGTGAAACATACAAGAATGTGTATTTACCTGGAGTTTAGATCAAGCACTCTACTGTCTAATATTGAACAAGTGACTCAGCTTCAACTATATTGACATTGTGCTTCAGTTTTTTCACCTGTAACATGGGAATGATATTTCTCACAGGATCACAAGAATTGGATGAAATCACATTATATGCAACTTAGTCATATTTTGAATGATTAAGAATATTGTGGATGAGATAATATGTGCACTTTAGATGATACGTGTCCGAGTAATGGTGATGCTGAGGGTGAAGATGATGCTTTCAGAGTCTGGTACTTTAATAGGTCATGAGAGTTCAATCTTTATTTTTTAATAAAGTTTTTAATTTTAATTTTTATTTTAACGAAAGTTCATGGAAAAATTAGATTTTTCACTTATTCATTCTCGCACATTTTAACCCCTCTCTCTTTCTTCCCCCTCTCCTGTTCACTTGTTTCCCCCTCTCCTGTTCACTTGTTGTTGTTGTTGTCTTTTTTTTTCTTCTATAATTACATTTTATTAATTTTCATAAACATTTACAGAGATTTTGGGCTTCCACTCATTCATTGTTGCACTATTCTCTCTACCCTCCTCCCAGTTTGTTCTTGTCCAA
>NW_006400106.1:389995-391293 GCF_000299155.1 Elephantulus edwardii | reverse complement strand
GCAGTCTTCGCTCCTCTGGAGTTCCACGGCAGGTGGCTGGCTGCTGCTCTCCCAGGGTCTCCTCCGGGTCCCTCTCACGGCGTTCCCCGGTCTGGCTTGCGTTCCCACCGGCTGACGGCGGGGTGCGTTCCCCCGGCTGGTGGCGGTGCTCCCGGTCTGGCGGCGGCGTTCCCCTAGCGGGCGGCGGGGTGCGTTCCCCCGGCTGGCAGCGGCGTTCCCCAGGTCTGGCGGGCGTGTTGTTGTCTTTTAAAAAATAATCATTTATTGTTGCACAGTGACCCTCCCCTGCTCCAGTCCTCTTTGCAATATAGCTCTTATTCTGGGCTGTTGTCTTATATATAATGCCTAATCATATATTCCTTTTAAACAGTTCTTTCCTTCATCTGTTCCAATGCACTGTTCATTATCTATCCACTCTTATCCTAGTCTACTCCCAAATCCCCATGTCAGACCTGCTTTATAACAGTGTGCTATGCGGGATTTGTCCTTCACTTACAATCTTAATGGAAAGAATAAGAGGATAACTGAAGAACGCAGAAAACTGAAGATCCACATTCAGAGTTCACTGCTGTGACTTTTGTTCTACAATTACCACCTTGCATTTATCCAGGAGGAAAAATATGTTTAAAAGAAAAAAAGAGCTAAGCAGTCATTATTATTATTATTATTCCTCCAGTTCCGTTCCTTGACGGACTTTCATCCCTATTTTACTTCTATCTTTCTAAACTTTTGTAAATTGGGACAGATTTTATTTACCAAAGATAATCAACACAATATGTCTCATCCCACATGTTTTTATTATAGTGTCGTGTTGACATTCCTCCATCAAGCACTAGGTCCATGTCCTCTTTCCTTGAAATACTGTGACTGCCTCAGCAAGTAGAGTATCGTGGAAGTGCTAGTATGTGATTTCCAAAACGATATCATTAAAATGTCATAAACATTTGCCTTACTTTCTTGGTACATTCATTCTTGAAAACCAGTATCCATGCTACAAGGAAACTCAACTCACAAGGAAAAGTGCTTCTTTGACCCAAAAGAAATTACGCTCCGCAGCCACGATTAATTGCCAGTGGTGAACACTGTCATAAGCTGGCTTCTGTGTTGCTGTTAACAGTCGAGTCAGTTTTGACTCATTGCAATCATTTGTACAGCATAGTGAAACACTGTTCATTTCTTCAACCTCCTCATAATTATTCTTTAATTAAGTTCATTGCTGAAGCTAGTATGCCAATTATTCTTTTATTTTTTAATTGTTGATTTTTTATTATTATTAATTTCAATGAAATTTTACAGAG
>NW_006400106.1:380341-389625 GCF_000299155.1 Elephantulus edwardii | reverse complement strand
GTCACCCATTTTGAATAATATTGCATGAGTTCCTTGTTTTTCAATGCAGCATAGTATTCCATTGTGTGACTATACGACAGCTTCTCTATCCATTCATTTGTTGATGGGCACTTAGATTGTTTCCAGCTCCTTGCTATTGTGAACAAAGCTGCAATAAATATGGGTGTGCATATATCTGCTTGGATGTCAGTTATAGTTTCTTTGGGGTATATTCCCAGTAGTGCAATTACTGGGTCGAATGGTATCTCTATTTGAAACTTTTTGAGAAAGTTCCATACAGCCTTCCACAGTGGTTGCACCATTTTAGACTCCCACCAACAATGAATATGGGTTCCAGTCACTGCACAACCTTGCCAGCATTTGTTGCTTGCTGTTCTGTTAAATTTTGTTATTCTGTCTGGGGTGAGATGATATCTCATAGTTCTTTTGCTTTGCATCTCTCTTAGAGGTTGGGATTTTGAACATTTCTTCATGTGCTTGTTAGCCATCTGAATGTCTTCTTTGGTGAAGTGTATGTTCATATCCTGTGCCCATTTTTCTATTGGATTATTTACTTTTACCTTGTTGTGGTGCTCAAGTATTTTATAAATTCTGGATATAAGTCCCTTATCTGATATGTCATTACCAAATACTTTTTCCCAGTCTGTGGCTTCCCTTTTTACCCTGTTGGAGAAGTTTTTGGACGTGCATAGGGATTTGATTCTTAGAAGATCCCATTCATCTATTTTATCTTCTCCTGGTTGTAGGTACCAATTATTCTTGAAGGTCTTCTTTTTCACCACCCACTACTTTACCAAGCATAATGTTCATCTCCAGAGAATGGTTCCTCCTTGCAGTTAACATGACCAAAGTGGATGAGACAAAATCTTCCTATCCTATACCTGTAATGATCATTCTTTCTGTCCTTCTTCCAAGACAGGTTTATTCCTTCTTCTGAGAGTCAATGATACATTCAATATTCCTCACCAACACCAGAATTAAAATTCATCTATCCTTATTTAGTTTTTCTTATTAGTTGTGAAGATTTTCAATGCATATGAGGAAACTGAAAATACAATGGTTAGATGCACCTTAGTCTTCAAAATTATATCTTTATTCTTTAATACATTAAAGAGATCTTTTATCTAATGCAATCAGTAATTTGATTTCTTGACTGATGCTTCAATAGAGATTGGCTGTGGACTCAAGCAAAATAAAGTCCTTGGAAATTTCAAACTTTTCCCTGTTTATCATATCTGTTTTCTTTAAATTGAGGTGTAAACTCCATTGAAGACTATAGTCTTTGATAAGTAAGTGTTTCAAGTCTGCTTCATTTTCAGCAAGCAAGGTGATGCCATCTGCAAATGCCAGGTTGTTAATGAGTCTTTCTACAATCTTGATGTCTTTTTCCCCTCATAGTCCAGCTTCTCAGATTATTTACTCATCATACAGACTGAATAAGTGTGACTAAAGGATATTAACTGGCATGTACCTTTCTTGATTTAAAACCATGCAGTACCTCCTTTTCTATTTAAATGATTGTCTCTTGGTTTACGTACAGGTATTGCATGAGTACAATTAAGTTCCTATAATTCCAATTTTTCATAATGTTATTCTTTATTTGATCTGATCAATTCTGTTTAAGACCTTTGCATAGTTAATAAAACATAGTTAAACACATCCAGTATCTTGGCATTTAGCTGAGATCCGTTTGCTGGTCATATTCACACCTTCTGAGGCTAGCTTGAATTTCTGGCAATTCATGTACTGCCACAATAATTTTTCCATTCTCTTTGGCAAGTTTCACTTGCATGTGCTATTGTTAGGTAGCTTTCTCATTCTGTTGGATCATTTTTCTTTGGAATGGGCAGAAATGTGCATCTCTTCCAGTCAGATGGCCAGCCAGTTGTCTTTCAAATTTTTTTGGCATTGATGTGTAAACACCTCTAGCACTTCATGTGTTTATTGAAACATTTAGATTGGATTGCATCTAATCCTGAACCTGTGCTTTTTATAATGACTTCAGTGCAGCTTAGATTTATTCTAGTACTATTGGTTCTTGATCATATGCTGATACTTTTTAGTATAATGAATTTGCATATTTCTTCCACCTCTTTTTTATGCTTTCTGAACCGCTTAATATTTTCCTCTATAATTCTTCAATATTGCTTCTTGAGGCTAGAATTTTTCCTAGCTGGTTTCTTGCATCATGATGGGGTCACATAAGAAAAGTTTTGAGTTGTGTTTGATTTGTGATATTGATTTTTCCCCTACACATGCGGCTGTCAATTGACCTTTGGCCCCTTTTGGCCAACAAGGACCAAGGGTGGAGACCCGCTCAAGGGTGTATTTTTAAACTCTGTAGGGCCCTCGGGCCACAAATTTATTAATTTTAGAATGAACATTCTTTAAATGGTACAGCAGTTATTTGTCTATTTGCTGTACTGAATAACTTGGAGTTGCTGTGATGCTGATCATTGTGCCAAGTTGTGTCAAATAGCATAAGGGTTTCCCATCATGGACAGTGTTTGGCGGGGCTTCCAGAGTGATTAAGGTTTAGAAGCAAGAGTGGCATCCATTTCCTAAAACAGATGCCTCTGTAAACTCTGTAATCAACAGAAATGATGTTAATTAGAGAAGAGAGTTAAAATCTTTTGTTCATAGGGTCACAATGAATTGTATTCAACTTGACCACTGCTAAGTGAGACTAGTGTTGTTTATTTGGAGAAACATTCTTCTACTTTGTAGATCACTCTTCATCAGTTTTTTTGTGCTGAGGTAATCTGTGTTTGCTGTGATACTGAGCCTGTGCCATTGGGATATCAAATACCATGATGGCCTCCCAATGTGGGCAGTGTTGGTGGAGCTCCTGGATATAAAATAGGTTTGGAAGCAGGAGTGGCATCCACTTTCTAAACCACATGCCTCAGGAAACTCTATGAACTTGGTGAAACGATGATAATTGTGGAAAGGCATTGGTTATCTTGTTCATGAAGTCACTATGAGTCATACTCAACTCGACGGCAATCAATAACAACAATTTCAACTTGAGAAATGCTTGTCATATTCTTCCTCTTTGGGTGTCTACCTTTGGATCTTTACATATTTCATTGTAATATTTCACAAATTTGCATTTTAAATAATCTATTCAGCATTTAGTGTATAATTTCTTTCATTAACTCTAGCTGTTCTACATTCCACAGAAAGTTTCAATCTCTTCTGATGTCCATTTCCTCTCTATCCTGTATTTTTAATAACCTTTCTTTGGCTTCATGTATGATATTATTGATGTATTACTATAACTTTTTCGGTTCTCAATTATTTGTGTTCAATATGTCAATACTATTCTTGATATGGTATCTAAGATTGTGTTCATGTGAAACCTATACTTGGACCAGGAGACAGTTATCAGAACAGAGCAAGGAAAGGCTGAATGGTTCAAAATTGGGAAAAGAGTGTGTCAGGGATTCATCTTGTCTCCGTATCTTTCAATCTACATGCAGGACAGATCATTCGAGAGGCTAGACTTTATGAGGAGAGGTGTGTCATCAGGTCTGGAGGAAGACTTATCATCAGCCTGCGTTATGCAGGTGATACAACTTTGCTGAAACGGAGGAGGACTTGAGGCATTTGCTGCAGAAGGTCAAGGACTGTATGTAACCTTCAATATGGCTTGGAACTTAACATCAAGAAGACAAGGATTTCACTACTGACCAATTGGTAGCACCATGATAGATGGAGAAGAGATTGAGGTTGTTAACAATTTCAACTTGCTGGACTACACAATCAACCCTCTTGGCATCAGCAGTCAGGAAACAAAAAGATAAATTGCACTGGGAAAATCTGCCATCAGAGACCTCTCCAGAGTGTTGAGAAGAAATTATGTCAGTCTAGAGATTAAGGTGTGCCAGCTCCAAGCCATAGTCTTGGAGCTATACATTACATGCTATACATCAGACTGATGACACAAGAAGAATCTATACCTTTAAATTGTGGTGCTGGAGAAAAGTATTGAACATACCATGAACTTCCAGGAGAACAAGTAAGTCTTTCTTAGGAAGGGTGGAACCAATTTCACTTTTGAGGCACTGTCTCACATACTTAGGGCATTTGGTCAGGAAGGACTGGTCCTTGGAGAAGGATATCATGTTCAGAAGAGTCAGGGGACAGCACAAGAGGAGAAGACCCCAGATGATATGGACTGACATGATAACTGGGCAATGGGGCATAGGTGTGTTAGAGTCAGTGAGACTGGCTCGGGACAGGGCAGGCTTCAGAGCTTTTGTACACACGGTCACTATGACTTGCAGGCAATTTGAATGCACATAACAATGAACAACAACATACACAATGTTATGTTTCGGCTTTCATAGACTTGCTTTCCTTTTCTTTAGCTTCAACTTGAACTTTCATATGAACAATTAATGATCTATTCTATAGTCTGTTTAGTTTTGTTCTGACTGATATTATTAGCTTCTCTGTTTCTACTATGTTCTCAATTTGATTTCTGTGTTTTCTGTCTGATGAGGTCCATGTATATTGTTACCATTCAGTTATTGAAGAAAATAGTATTTGAAATGAATTATTGGCCTTTAAACATTGCCATTTTTGGTGGTGTTTCATATTTTCAATTATTCATCCTTCTTTGTTTTTAACTTTCACGTTCCAATTATCAGTAGTAATCAGCATATCTTGGTTGGATGTTTGAATTGTTTCAGACTGCAGAAGTTGGTTAATGTCTTCAATTTCTTCATCTTTGGCTTCAGTGGTTAGTACATAAATTTGAATAGTAATTATATGAACTAGTCTTCCTTGTACATGAATGGGTATTATCCTATTATTTGTAGCGCTTTCCTTCAGGACAAATCTTGTTTTATTTGTTGATGAATGTGAAGTAATTTATCTTCAATTTGCCATTCCTTGCATAATCTGCCTGACTGATTAAAAATGGTCATTATCAGTACATTTTAACTCAACTAATCTATCTTGGAGGAAGTGCAAGAAGGGGGGTGCTGCTTAGAGGCAAGGATGGGGAAATTTCATTTAATTTTGGCCATGTCAGGAGGGGTCTAGTCTTTGGAAAAAAGACATTATGTGGAGGAAAAGCAAAAGAGGAGAGGATCCTTGACATGATAAATTAACATAGTGACTGCTCAGTGACTCCACAAATGCTCAGCATTTTGGAGACCATGAGCATGGTGCAGGGTAGTGCAGTTATCATCTGTTTCTCATTACTCAGTTGTAGTTTACTTGATGGTTGTTGTCGAACTGTAGAGTCAGAACCGACCCATACCTTAACACTCAGACAGGTTTTCAGAGACAGTAGTCGCATGGGAGGAGATTGCTCATCCTTTGTGGTATAGCTGGCGGTGTTTAACTGCATTTCTTTGGGATTGCAGCACAGCGTCATGTCTTTCTACAAAGAATAACCCCTCCTAGCAACAAGCCCAAATTACGAGGAGGCTCGTCCTTATTCTAGCCTCTGAAGAGCACTCTGACTGTACTCCCTCCAAGACTTATCTGTTTGTTGTTTTGACTGTCCATGGGATGTTCAATCCTCTTCTCCAACACCACACCTCAAAGGCATCGTTCTGTTTCTGTCATCCTTATTCAACAGCTCAAAGGCATCTGTTTCTGTCATCGTTATCCATAATTGAAGTGAATAAGGGTGATGGAAAACTTGACAAAGGGTCAATTATGAATCAATTAGAACTCAACAGTACATAATGAGAGCAACTGACATTGAGTCAATTCCAACTCATACCTACCATCATTGAGGTTCTAAGTTGTGAATCTTTATGGTAGGAGGCTGAATGTTTGGTAGAATCAATCTGTGAAGCCATCTGGTCCTGGACTTTTCTTCTGGGAAAGTTTATTATGACATTTTCAATTTCTTCTTTTGTGATGGGTCTATTTATGTGTTCTAAATCTGTCTGTGTCAGTCTGGGTAGGGCATGAGTTTCAAAGAATTTGTCCTTTTCCTTTAGCTTTTTGAACTTGTCAGAGTATAGCTTTTCATAGATTTCTGATGTTTTTGTTGTTGTTATGTGCTGTCGAGTCACCTGTGACTCTTAGTGACCCTATGTACAATAGCTCTGAACCCTGCACTATCCCAAGCCAACTTTATTGTTTCTAACACACCTGCATCAATACCCAAGTCAATGAGTCAATCCATCTCATGGAGGGTCGCCTTCTTTTGTTCTGGCCCTCCATCCTCCCAAAGATAGTGACTCTCTCCAAAAACAGGTTTCTCTTTGCAACAAGCTCAAATTATGTCAGATGGAGCTTCAGAATCTTTATCTCTAAGGAGCAGTCTTGTTTTACCCTCTCTAGGGCAAACTTGTTTATTCTCCCAGCAGTCCAGTTTATATTCAGTAGTCTCTTCCAGCACCACAGCATGAAGGCAACAATTTTCCTTCTAACATTCCTAGTCATTGTCCTGCTTTCTGATGCACAGCAGATGAACCGTAGTCTCCAGACTGACATCTTTGTTACTAAGTACTCTGGAGACGTCTCTGACAGCAGTTTGTCTTTTTATTTCCTGGCTGCTTGTACCAAGAATGTTGATTGTGGAGCCAAGTAAACTAAAGCTGTTAACAATATCAATGGCTTCACTGTCTATCATGATGCTGCCAATTGGTCCAGTGGTGAATATCTTTGTTTTCTTGATGTTGACCTTCAATCCATATTGAAAGCTGCAGTTCTTGACCTTCTGCAGCAAGTGCTTCAGTTCTTCCTCAGTTTTAGTAGGCAAGGCTGTGTCATTTGCATAATGAGGGTTGTTAATGAGTCTTCGTCCAATCCTGATGCCACATTCCTCCTCATAATAAGTTGACACAGAAGAATTTAATGAAGCAACTTATTAGCAAGAGTCTGTGATGATGAAGGAAGAATTTCAAATTGCTCTGAAGGAACTGGCAAAAAACAAGGCCCCAGGAATTGATGGCATAACAATTGACATATTTTAGCAAACAAGCACTGCTCTGGATGAGCTCACCAAGTTGAGTCAAGAATCTGAAGAACAATCACCTGTGCAACTGATATCATTAATATCACATGCAAGCAAGATTATGCTGAAAATTATCGAAAAATGGATGAGTACAACAACAGAGAACCTCCAGAAGTACAGGCTGGGTTTAGAACAAGCTGTGATGCTGCAGATGGAGGGTAAAGTAATAATGAGAGAGACAACCAAGAATGAGGTAAGAGAGAGTAAAGACAGGGGTCAGCAGTCCTGATGACTGAAGTGCCCAAGCCATGCCTCTCTGTGTATTTATTGAGAATCATCAAGAAGGCAAACAAAGAATAATCACAAAGACAAAAACAAAGGATCATGGGGAAGTCCTTTGCAAATAAGGAGGAGTTCTTTATTTTTTACCAATCTGAAGAGATTGAGATTGTTCGCAGCTTTAGTTTGCTTGGCCCCACAGTCAATACTCTTGGCACCAGTAGCCAGGAAACTAAAAGACTTATTGCGATGGGAAAGTCTGCTGTTACGGACCTCTCCAACGTACTGAAGAGCAGTGGTGCCTCTCTTGAGACTAAGGTGCATCTGATAGAGGCCATGGTCTTGTAATCACTTGTTATGCATGCAATCATTTGTTATGCATCAGAGAGTTGGGGAGTGACTAGGGAGGATAGAAGGAGAATTGATGCCTTTGAGCTGTGGTGCTGGAGAAGAGTATTGAGGGTATCATGGACTGCTAGGAAAACAAACTGATTCATCCTGGAAAGGGTCAAACCGGGCAGCTCCTTGGAGGCAAGAATTCTGAGGCTCCATCTAACATACTTTGGACATGTTGTAAGGAGAGACTGGTCCTTGGAGAGGGACATCATGCTTGGGAGGGTGGAGGGACAGCGCAGGAGGAGAAGGCCCTCTATAAGGTGGATTGATTAAGTGACTGGGGTAATTGGGATGGGTGTATTGGAGATGGTGCGATTGGCACAGGACAGAGCAGAGTTTAGGGCTATTATACATAGGATTGCTATGAGTCCCAAGCGACTCGACGGCACATAACAACAACAACATACACCAGTTCTACAGGACACATCACCCTCCCTTCGGAGACATTACCACTAAAATTAGAAGATACTGCTCATAGCATAAGAAATTGTCACCAGTTGAAGTGTTTGGAATCACAGAAGCCAAGAAAGTTCAGATACAAGCTGTCAGATAAAGGGTTGGACAATGGAAGATAAATGCTGAAGGGATTCAGTAGAAGTGAAGGGGTATCCTGGTGGAGGGTGGAGGTGGGAAATAAGTGGGTCAAGACACTGGGCCAAGGGCAGGCACAACACTGTAACTAATGGTTAACTCCACATTGAGGGATTTATCTTTCACTGCTCTATCAGTTGCTTGTCTGTCAGATACTCTTCTAAATCTGAACATTCAGATTAAGACAGACTAGGAAGAAGGATTGGCCATCCACTTCTGAAATAGCAGACCTCTGAAAACCCTATGTACAAGAGAACACACGTAGAGAGGGCAAATGAGGTAGAACTTACAAGTATGGAAATACAAAGGAAGAGGAGTAGTTTTAAGCAGACACTAGTGATTGGAACATGGAATGTGAGAGCCATGAATGTAGGAAAATTAGATATTGTTAAGAAAGAAATGGAAAGCATAAATATTGACATACTAGGCATTGGAGAGATGAGATGGACCAGCATGGGGCATTTTGAGTCAGATGATCATACGATATATTACTGCGGAGATGAAAAGGTGAGAAAAAAATGGGGCTGCTTTCATAGATAAAAAAGTAATTTCTAGATCCGTCTTGAAGTACAATATTGTGAGTGACAGGATAATATCCATATGCTTACAAGGAAGTTAAGTGAATACCACTATCATTCAGACATATGCACCAACAACCAGAGCCAAAGAAGAAGAAATAGATGATTTCTACCAACTTTTACAGTCGGAGATCGATTGAACATGCAATCAAGATGCATTGATAATAATGGGTGACTGGAATGCAAAAGATGGAAGCAGAGAAGAGGAATAAGTAGTTCGAAAACATGGACTTGGTTACAGAAATGAAGCTGGAGATAGAATGATTGAATTTTGCACAATGACTTATTCATTGCAAATATGTTTTACAAGAAACATAAATGCAGGTTATACACATGGATTTCACCTGATGGTATACATAGGAATCAGATCAATTACATCTGCAGAAAGAACCACTTGAGAAGCTCAAATCAGCTGAGAAAACTAGGCCAGGAGCTGATTGTGGAACAGACCACCAACTACTCATATGCAAGTTCAAGCTGAAGCTGAGGAAAATTAAACCGAATCCATGGAA
>NW_006400106.1:376123-379688 GCF_000299155.1 Elephantulus edwardii | reverse complement strand
TAGAATAATATCATTGATTTCACATGCAAGCAAGATTCTACTGAAGATTATCCAAAAACGACTGGAACAGCACATCAGCAGAGAACTGCCGGACGTTCTCTGGGTCCAGGTTGGGTTTAGAAGGGGTCATGGTACTAGGCATATTGTCGCTGATGTTAGATGGATCTTAGCTGAAAGGAGGGAATACCAGAAGAATTGGTATCTGTGTTTCATTGATTATTCAAAGGCGTTTGACTGTGTGGATCATCACAAACTGTGGCTGACTCTGAGAAGAATGGGAATCCCAGAACACTTCATATTGCTAATATGAAACCTATACTTGGAACAAGAGGCAGTCGTCAGAACAGAGCAGGGAAACACTGCATGGTTCAAAATTGCAAAAGGTATATGCCAGGGATGTGTCCTATATCCATACCTTTTCAACCTATATGCAGAACAGATTATCTGAGAGGCTGGGCTCTATGAGGAGAAGTGTGGTGTCAGGAATTGGTGGAAGATATAGCAACAATCTGCATTATGCAGATGACACACCTTGCTTGCTGAAACTGAGGAGGACCTCATGCACTTACTACAGAGGGTCAAGGACTGCAGCCTTCAGTATGGACTGAGGCTCAATGTCAAGAAGACAAAGATGCTCACAACTGGACCAATTGGCAGCATCAGGATGGAGGGTGAAGAGATTGAGATTGTTAACAGCTTTATTTTGCTTAGCTCCACGGTTAATACTCTTGGCACCAGAAGCCAGGAAATCAAAAAACGTATTGTGATGGGAAAGTCTGCTGTTAGGGACATTTCCAGGGTACTGAAGAGCAATAGTGTCACTTTGGAGACTAAGGTGCACCTGATACAGGCTGTGGTGTTTGCTATCACTTGTTATGCATCGGAGAGTTGAACAATGACTAGGGAGTATAAAAGGAGAATTGATGCCTTTGAGCTGTGGTGCTGGAGAAGAGTATTGAATATACCTGGACTGCCAAGAAAATGAACAAATTCACCGTGGAGAAAGTTAGACCAGGTGGCTCCTTTTCTAGGATTCTGGGGCTTCGTCTAACATACTTTGAATATGTTGTAAGGAGGGACAGGTCCTTGGAGAGGGATATCATGCTTGGGAGGGTGGAGGGACGGCGTAGGAGGTTCTATGAGGTGGGTTGATTGAATGACTGGGGTAATCAGGATGGGTGTGTCAGAGGCAGTGCTATTGGCACAAGATAGAGCAGGTTTTAGGGCTGTTGTACATAGGGTCTATGAAGGCACATCACAACAATAACAATCTTTAGGGGAAGGAATTCAGTAAATACAAACTAAGAAGATGTTGACTCCTTAGGAATGCCTTAGTGCCTCAGGGTGAACTCCGGCTTGTATTATGCCTCCATTAAATCCTGATATAGCATTTGGTTTATTATTAATATTAAATTCGATATTCAACTTCTCATAGTATTTTTAAAATGATAATAAAGCAGTCATAGTAAAATATTTAATTAAAGGCAATATAAAAACTTGTACAGAAAATACTTCCCATTTGCCAAATAAACCATTCTCTAAGGAAGAGAAAGGCACCATCTAATACTAATGTGTTCTGTGATTACTATGAAACTGTATATTTAATCCAATTGTGAATATTTCCTCTATGTAATAAGTTATTTTTCCCCTAGTTTATATTTTACTTTATTTCAAATTGCCTACAATGACTTGTGGTTTTACTGTGATTTGAGTAAAGGTTAAAAGCTAATTCGTTTTTCATTTCTCCATTCATGCACATATTATTTTATGACATTACAATTATCACCAAGAACCAGTACTCTTGTCACATTAGACTGTAATTATAATTTTTATTAACCCTTCTATCCTCCTCCTTCCTGTCTTCTGAGCTTTATCCTTAGTCAAATGTTGCCCTTGGATCATATATGGTTGGTTCTTCTAAGAAGAGTGTCTCTTTGGTGTTAATATTCATCTTACTGGCCTGTCTACTGTTGGCTGCAAGTTGAACCATGGCAGTGAGATTTGTTACCATTTTAAAGGGTGATTAAGTCTTGGTGCTTCCCTCAGTCTCTTACTGACTAGTAGTACCAGCTATTTTTATATTTTGTTCCACATAGTTTTTCCCATCTATCTAGGATCTTTTACTGTGATCTTTTTTATAGTGGTTAGAAGTGGTGCTGGATATGATTTAGTTTTTTGATGTCAGAGTAGTAGAGATTCAAGTGGCCCATTAGTCTTCTGACTTAATTCTTTCCATGCATCCCCAACTCCCACCCGCTTCTTTGATCAGATAGGGCAAGACCAATAGTTACACCTTAAATGACAGCTCAAAAGCTTGTAAGTCACCAGGCACTACCCAAGATAGGAGAATGTATAAAACATTGTCTTTCTGGACTATGTTATACCCATTGAGTTTTATGTTTCCTAAGACTATGGTCCAAGGCCCTAGGACCAGCACCCTTAGGGTGACTAGATGTTATCAATAGGTTTACATACGCTTTCCAACCTTTTGTCTGTTATTTTATAGACATATTTAGAATATATATGTATATATATATGCTAATATGAATGTAAAAATATTATCCATAAACTTATGTAAGGTCAACGTTGTAGTTTCATTTCACCTGTTCATTCATCTTGCCTTTTTGCCTGTATATCTGCTTATGGAATAATGTTTCTTATTGCTTATATCACAGGCTTATGTGATAATTATTACCTTTTTTGATACTTAGTCTTTTGCTCCTCTTGTTATCTGCCCTTTATTTAATCTCATTGTGCTAATTTGTAGCCCTTATTTGTAGCCATTCCCTTCACACATCTTATTGTGTGTCTATTTACTGATTTTTGCTTCCCTTTCCCTCCCTCTCAATCCTGGTAATATCCAAGACATTTTTTTTCCCTGTATGTAAATCTTTAGTTTTTTTTTTTTATGATAGGGTGCTCATACAATATTTGTCCTTTTATGACCAACTCATACCATTCTTGGAAGGAGGAGTGGCATCCACTTCGATAATAGCTTACCTCCGGAAACCCTATGAACCTGGAGAAAGGATGAAAGTCACACAAGTGTCAAGGACTTTCCTTCATAGGGTCGCTATGAGTTGCCTATGACTCAACGGCACTTAACAACAATAACAACATACCGTTCAGCTCAGTATCTTCAAGATTCATCCATGTTACGTGGTATTTTGCAAATTGTCCAGTATTCTTCAGTGTTTCATAATATTCTGTTGTTGTTGTTGTTGTTATGTGTGACCCTATGTACAACAGCCCTAAACTCTGCTCTGTCCTGTGCCAATCGCACTGTCTCTGACACTCCCATCCTGATTATTCCAGTCACTGAATCAATCCACCTCATAGAGGACCTTCCCTTCCTGCACTGTCCCTCCACCCTCCCAAGCATGGTGTCCTTCTCCAAGGACTGGTCTGTCCTCAAAACATGTCCATAGTATGTTAGACAGAGCCTCAGAATCCTTGCCTCCAAGCAGCCACCCGGTTTAACCCTTTCCAGGACAAATCTGTTTGTTTTCCTAGCAGTCCATGGTATTCTCAATACTCTTCTCCAGCACCACAGCTCAAAGGCATC
>NW_006400106.1:369553-374523 GCF_000299155.1 Elephantulus edwardii | reverse complement strand
GGGATAGACTCAAAGTCATATTTTGGTTGCCTTGGATTTGGTTTAATTTTCCTCAGCTTCCGCTTGAATTTGCATATCAGTAGTTGGTGGTCTGTTCCACAATCAGCTCCTGGCCTAGTTTTCACAGCTGATATTGAGCTACTGTATGTATATACACCATAGTTTGTTCATCCCTTTACCAATTGATGCTACTTGGGTTATTTCAATGTCTTTGCTATTGTAAACAATGCTACAGTGAACATAGGTATGCACTTATTGTTCATGTTATATCTCTTATTTCTTTAAGATATAAACCTAGTATTGGAGTTGCCAGATTAAATATTACCTCTATTTCCAACATTTCAAGGAAATCTTAAACATCTTCAACAGCAGTTGCAATATTTTACAGTCCCACTGTCAGTGTATGAGTTCCAATCTTTTCACATCCTCTTCAAAACTTGTTGATTAATAATAATTTTATAAGCAACAATTAAAAATAATTTTTAAAAATAAAACTCATTCTTTTGTGTTCACTTTCTTCTATGACTTGATCACCCTTCTGTATTACTTAGAGATCCAATGGCTGGATTTTGGTTTTTTAATTTGTAATTCTATTATGGATAGTGTCACAAGGATTTTGTATATAGAGAGTTAGTCAATTATATACAGAAATATCTAGGAGAAAAATTACTCCTTAAAAACAAAAATATTAGTTAATGTAATCCCTCAAAGGATAAAAGAGAGTAAAAGTGGAATTTACATAGAGCTTATATTGAATTTTGGGAGAAGGGTATTACAAGAAACCTAGAGAGAATTAATTTAACGTCAGTGGAAAGGTGTATGCAAACTATATGCAAATATAATATTGTTTTATATAAGGAATTTAAACATCCTTGGTTTTTGACGTCTGTGGGGATACTGAAACCAACTCTATGCATTCTAAATCTATTGAGAAAGCTTCTGCTTAACATTGATAATAATCACCTTATTGTTTTAAATAATATTATTAATAAGGGTGACAATTTTGCATTCATCTTGAAACATTTGAGAACATATCATATATAGTGTGATACTGCATTCTGAGGTCATTTGAATTATGTAAGGACTCCTTGGGAGTCAGGCTTTATGGTCTTGAATTATAAGGTGTTTATATCATTCTAAGACTCTATGATACTTATGTTTACTACAATTGAAGTATATTTTTTTTTAAAAACCATCTCCATATCTGCTCTTTTGAGGCTTTCTTAGAAACAGTTTTAACTTCTTAGGGAATGTTTCATTTCAATCTATCTTTATTATTTTGCTCATTTATTCATTGACCTGATATTCTTCTTACAAAAAACCAAGATTTTTAGAAAGATAAGAATGTTGTTGTTATGTGCCATCAAATCACTTGTGACTCATAGTTATCCTATGTACAAGAGCCCTAAATGCTATTCTATCCTGTGCCAACCTTGCCGTCTCAAACACACTCATTCCCACGACTACACTCACTGAATCGATCCATGTCATTAAGGGTCTTCCTATCCTGCATCGTCCCTCCACTCTCCCAAACAAGGCCCCTCTCCAAGGACCACTCCCTCCATGCAACATGCCCAAAGTATGTCAGATGAAACTTTAGAATCCTTGACTCCAAGGAGCATTCTGGCTTCACCTTCTCCAGGACAAACCTGTTTGTTCTCCTAGCAGTCCATGATATATTCAATGCTCTTCTCTAGCACCACAGCTCAAAGGCATCAATTCTCTTTCTATCATCTCTATTCATTGTCCAACTCTCTGATGCATAGTACGTAATTGCAAAGACTATAGCCTGGATCAGGCACACCTTAATCTCCAGGCTGATGTCGTTGTGCTTCAGTACTCTTGAGAAGGCCCTCACAGCTGACTTTCCCAATGCAATTTGTCTCCTGGTTTCCAGGCTGCTGTTACCAAGAGTGGAACCAAGTAAACTAAAACTGTTAACTCTCTCAATCTCTTCACCATCCATACTGATGCTGCCAATTGGCCCAGTGGTGAGAATCTTTGTTTCCTTGACGTTGAGCTTCAATCCATATTGAAGACTGCAGTCCTTGTCTTCTGTAGCATGTGATTCAGGTCCTCCTCAGTTTCAGTAAGCAGCATCGTGTCATCTGCATAACGCAGGTTGTTGATGATTCTTCCATCAGTTCTGATGCCACATTCCTCCTCGTACAGCCCAGCATTTCGGATGTGTTCTGCATACAAATTGAAAAGGTATGGAGACAAGATACATCCCTGACCGAGCCCCTTCTTGATTTTGAACTATCCAGTGTCTCCCTGTTCTGTTCTGCCTCTTGGTCCAAGGATAGGTTTCGCATTAGCACAATCAAATGTTCTGGGATTCCCATTCTTCTCAGAGTCAGCCATAGCTTGTTGTGATCCACACAGTCAAAAGCCTTTGCATAGTCAATAAAGCACAGATAGACACTCTTCTGGTATGCTCTGCTTTTTGCCAAGATCCATCTAACATTAGCTATAATATCCCTAGTACCATGACCTCGTCTAAATCCAGCCTGGACATCTGACAGTTCTCTGTTGACATATTGTTTCAAACGTTTTTGCATAATTGCCAGCAGAATCTTGATTGCATGTAATATCAATGGTATTGTTCGATAATTTCCACACTCTGTTGGGGTCACCTTTCTTTGGAATGGGAACAAATATTGATCTCTTCCAGTCAGTTAGTCATCTGGCTGTCCTCCAGATTTTCTAGCACAACTTAATGAGCACATCCAGAGTGGTTCTGTTTGTTGAAATAAATCAATTGGTATGCTTTCAACTCCTGGAGCCTTGTTTTTTGCCAATTCCTTCAGAGCAACTTGAACTTCCTCCTTCATCACCATAGGCTCTTGCTCATATGTTATTTCATGAAATTTCTCTGTGGCAGCCAATTCCTTCTGATACAGTGACTCTGTGTACTCCTTCCATCTTCTTTTGATACTTCCTGGATCATCATTTAGCATTCTACCCAAACTATCTAAGTTATTGCCACCCATGGCTTGAATTTGTTTTTCAACTCCTTCAGCTTAAGAAAGGCTGAGCAAGTTGGCCCTTTTGATTTCTGACTCCAGCTCTCTGCACATCTCATTATAGTATCTTGCTTTATTGTCCCGAGCTTCCTTTTAAAATTTTCTGTTCAGCTCTTTGATATTGATTTCTTCCTTTAGTTTTGGCTTCTTGGCACTCTAATGCACTATTCAGAGTCTCATCTGACATCCATCTTGGTCTTTTCTTCTTTTTCAGCTTTTGTAACGATCTTTTGCATTCTTCATGTACTATTTTCTTGATATCCTCCCAGAGCTCATTTGGTCTATTCTCATTGGTGCTCAAGGCCTCAAACCTGTTCCTGAGATGGTTTTGAAATTAGAGTGGGAGAGACTTAAGGTCAAATCTTGGTTCCCGTGGACTTGATTTGATTTTCCTCAACTTCAGTTTGACCTTGCATATGAGTAGTTGGCGGTCTGTCCCACAGTCGGCACCTGGCCTGGTTTTCACTACTGATATTGAGCTTCTCCACTGAGTCTTTCCACAAATGTAATTGATTTGATTCCTATGCATACCATCAGATGAGATCCATGTGTATAGCCTGCGTTAATGTGTCTTATAAAAGGTATTTGCAATGAATAAATCATTGAATGTGCAGAACTCTATCATTCTATCTCCAGCCTCATTTCTCTCACCGAGCCCATATTTTCCAGCTACTGAACCTTCTTCTCTGTTCCCAACTTTTGCGTTCCAGTCGCCCATTATTATCAATGCATCTTGATTGCATGTTTGATCAACTTCTGACTGCAAAAGTTGGTAGACATCTTCTTTTTCCTCCTCTTTGGCTCTAGTTGTTGGTGCATATATTTGAATGATAGTGGTATTCACTGGACTTCCTTGTATGTGTATGGATATTATCCTGTTGCTCACCACATTGTATTTCAGGATAGATCTAGAAATGACTTTTTAAATTATGAAACCAACCCCATTTTTTCTTACCTTTTCATCTCTGGCATAGTAAATCACATGATTATCTGATTCAAAATGTCCCATGCCACACCATCTCACTTTGCCAATACCTAGTATTTCAATATTTATACATTCCATTTCCTTCTTAACAATGCCCAGTTTTCCTACATTCATGTTTCTCACATTCCATGTTCCAATCACTAGTGTCTCCTTACAGGTGTTCCTCTTTCTCTGTGTTCCCATTTCTATTGTCAACCAAAGTCTCAGATTATTTGATGTTAATACTTTAGGAAATCGGACTATAAACTTCATCAGAGAAAAGCTTGGAAGAACTCTAGAAGCCCTAACCCATAACATAAACAGTCTTCCAAGTATCCTGAAAACACTACAACGAGGAGAGGACAAAATAGGTGAATGGGACCTTCTAAGAATAAAATCCTTTTTTTACATCCAAAAACTTCTCCAACAGGGTAAAAAGGGAAGCCACAGATGGGGGAAAATATTTGGTAATGACATGTCTGATAAGGGACTTATATCTAGAATTTATAAAATACTTGAGCACCACAACAAAATAAAGGTAACCCAATTGAAAAATGTACACAGGATATGAACAGACACTTCACTGAAGAAGACATTCAGATGGCTAAGAAGCATATGAAAAAATATTCAAAAACCCTGGCTCTAAGAGAGATGCAAATCAAAACAACTAAGATATCATCTCACCCCAGTCAGAATTGCAAAATTTAATAGAACCGCAAGCAACAAATGCTGGCTAGGTTGTGGAGAAACTGGAACCCTTATTCACTGTTGGTGACAGTCTAAAACGGTTCAACCACTGTGGAAGGCTGTATGGCGCTTTCTCAAAAAGTTACAAATAGAGATACCATTTGACCCAGCATTTCCACTACTGGAAATATACCCCAAAGAGACCATAACTGCCACCAAGGCAGGTATATGCACACCCACGTTTATTGTGGCTTTGTTCACAATAGCAAGGAGTTGGAAACAACCCAAGTGCC
>NW_006400106.1:367220-369028 GCF_000299155.1 Elephantulus edwardii | reverse complement strand
CATTAAAATTAATAATAATAATTCTTTTTTTTTTAAAGAGACTGTTTAACCAAAAACAATTAAAATCAGGTTTGAGGGCTGCAGGCCCGAGGGCCCTTCGGTATTCTGCAATGCCGGCACACACAAATGCTTGCTAGTAATCCATTTTCTCTGTTATATTGTGTGACAAACCACATTGTTAGAATAAGCTTCAAAACTCAGCATTCTGTTATTATAAAAAAAGTTATCTTACCTATTTTAAGTTTTTCTTGATTTAAAAAGGGATAAAAAGAAATTGCTATCATTTGTCTAGTGCTTATATCATTTGATTTAGGTTAAAAGAAATATTTTAGAATACTAAAAGATGGAAAAACAAGAATTACAAAATCAAATGCTAAAGAATTTAAAGAAAGAAATGTTCGTGGATATTACTCTCATGGTGATATTGGAAATGAGTATTGAACACCATGGACAGAAAGAGAACTAACAAGTCTTTCCTGGAGAGGAGGAAACCAAGTTGATATTTAGAGGCAAGTATTTTGTAACTCCCTCTCACATATTTTTGTCAGGTTGTCAGGTGGGGCCAGTCCTTGGAGAAGAACATAATGCTCTGAATGGTGGAGGGTCAGCACAAGAAAGGACTATCCTGCATTAGATGGATTGACTCAGTGACTGTGGTAATGGGGTCAGGTATGTCAGAGATGGTGAGATTGGCTCAGGAGAGGGCAAAGCCATTCTTCACAGAATCACTGTGAGTCATAGTAGACTCTACAGTACATAACAATAACAATTATGACTAGTAAAAATAACTTTTTTCACCCCAATATGCCTGTTAAGTGTTCTATAGATGCCAGCTATTTGTCTGATGTTAGTTTTTAAAAGTCGATCAAGAAATAAAATTTCATTTATGGGATTGCTTAGAAGAGTATCTCAACCTGTATGCCAATGATAATTTTTATGTTAGTAGTGAAGAATGATTTAAAGTAGAAAAGAATTCTAAGAGGACTAAATGGACATAGACTTCAGAGTGAATATAGACTGAGCGACCTAATTCCCTAAAAGTTACAAATCATATCTTCTAAATTAAAATAATTATTGTATACCATGAGACTTAGGTACTAAGACAAATGTCCATTTCTAAGCAATTTTTGAGATCCTTTTGTTGTTTTCCAATCACTTTAGTAACTTTCCCTCCTCTTTTTTCCCCTTTTAAAATTTTTATTAATTTTAATGAAAGTTTACAGGGACTTTGGATTTCCATTCATTCATCGTTGCACTTTTCTCCCTGCCCAACCTGCCCCCTCCCCCTCCGCCATTCACTCTTCTCTTTGGAAAGTAAAAGAACAATTCTTTCATTATTATACAATCCCACCCCCAAAGTCCACTCCACTATGCAGCCTTTGTTCTGGACTCCTGTTATGATAATATTTAAGCATGTACCCCCTTTAAACAGTTCTCTCCCTCATCTGTTTCAATGCAGTATACATAATTTATCCCTTCTTTCTCAGTCAGTCCTGTTTTACAACAGTGGTACTATGTCATATTTGTCCTTTTGTGAGTGAGATATTTCACTCTCAGCATAATGTCCTCCAGGGTCATCCATTTTGTATAATATTTCATGAGTTCCTTGTTTTTCTTTTCTTTTTTAAATTTTTTTTGTTTTTCAATGCAGTGTAATATTTAATTGTGTGAATATACCACAGATTCTCTATCCATTCATTTTTTGATGGGCACTTAGGTTGTTTCCAACCCTTTGTTATTATGAACAAAGCCGCAATACACACAGATTTGGTAACTTTTTATTCTTTTTTTTTTCTATAATTATATTT
>NW_006400106.1:327915-360577 GCF_000299155.1 Elephantulus edwardii | reverse complement strand
CGTTCCCCCGGCTGGCGGCGGCGTGCGTTCCCCCCACTTTTTATTCTTTTAACAAGTGTAATAAAATTTCTGTATTTTTTATTTCTTTTTCAATTTTTATACATTTTTAAAATTGTGATTATATTGACAGTTTATAGAAAGGTTGGATTTTTATTCAAGTAACTTTTTCTTATAATTCAGAGTATAAAGTCTAATGTTCTGGGATTTCCAGCCTTCTCAAAGTTAGCCACAGTTTGGTGTTTAACCAAGACAGTTAAATTCCTTGACATAGTCAATGAAACCCAGCTCAGATCTTAGTGTATAGGGTTTCTATGAGTCATAGTTGGCTTGACAACACCTAAAAACAACATAATTTTATATTCAGTATTCTTCACCAGCACCACAATTCAAAAGCACTGATTCTTATTTGGTAATCCTTGCTCATTGTCCAACATTCAGGAGTACATGAAAAAACTGTAAAGACCATGGTTTTAATCAGTATCATCTTAGTCTTTAAAGTGATATCTTTGCTCTTTAGTACTTTAAAGAGGTCCTAGACTGCAAATTTTCCAAATGCAACCTATCTGTTCATTTCTTCAATGCTGCTGCTATGGCTGTCAATCTGGATCCATATAAAATGAAATTGCTGACTTCAGTCTTTTCTTTACCTATCAAGATGTTGCTTATTGGTCTTGTGATGATTAAATAGAATGGAGAATTTATCAGACAATATCATTAATATCACATACAAGTAAATCTTACTGAAGATTATTTAAAAACAACTGGAACAGCACGTTGACAGAGAATGGCCAGAAATTCAAACAAGATTTAGAAGGTTTATTGCTGATGTTAGATGGATCAAATATTGAATATAAATGGATTTGGCTAAAAGCAGAAAATATCAGAAAGATGTTTATCTGTGTTCTAGTGACTATGCAGATGTATTTGACTGTGTTGATCATAATAAATTATGGCTAATTTAAGTTTGGGGATTTTTGTTTGCTTTTTTTTCCCCCTGAGACATTGAGTGAACTCCAACCTCCTCCAACTTTTCTGGTTGGAAGACTCACGTATTAATTATCTGTGTCACACAGCAGGAACTAGACTAAGTTTCCCTCCAAACAGTAAACATCAAAGTCATTACTATGGAGTTGGAAGCAACAAAAACCAGATTTTCTTGTAGGTTTTAGAAGCAGTAAATTGCACGAGAGGTGGTGTTTCATATTTCTCCTAAGGAGTTACTATTAGATTTGGACGACCCAATAGCTACTGTGTAGGTTAGCAGTGCAATTTGTAATTTTTGTTATGTGCTATTGAATCATCCATGCTTCATAGTAACCCCATGTACAATAACTCTGAAGCCTTCCCTATCCTGATCCAGTCTCACTGACTGACACATCTTATCCCATTGTCCCAGTTACCATGTCAATCCATCTCAATCAAGGTCTTCCTCTCCTGAGTTATCCTTCCACCCTTCCAAGTGTGATAACTTTCTACAAGGACTGATCCTCCTGGCCACTTGTCCAAAGTCAGTCTAGGAAATTTAGTATATCTATTTTCCCTATATGTTTGCTTGTGGACTATAGACTAATTTGGAGCAAGAATATAATTAACAGTTAACTTCTAGGAATATAATGTGACTAATGTAATATAAAATTTCCCCCCCTACCCCCCATCATTTAAGTCTTCCTTGAAAGAGAAGCTTATAATTAAAATCTTGCCAGTGTTCTATAGTGAAGAGAATGAGGACGCTGGTGCTATATTCATTTATGTATTCTAGCACCAAGAACAGTGCTTGCACATTGCATATTCTCAATAAATTTATGTCAGGTGAATAATTGGATAGCAGTTCACTTTATTCTCAATTCTCAGTGAGATTGAGTTGCAACCAACTCATAGCAAAGGTGGCATTGAGTTTCCAACATTGCAAATCTCATGGTAGGAGATTGTCTCTCTTTTTAAAATTTCATTATTTCTTAATTGATATTTTAATTAAAATTTACAGAAATCTTGGATTTCCATCCATTTATTGTTGCGCATTTCCTTCCCTATCTCTGGAGACTAAGGTGCGCCTGATACAGGCCAGGGTCTTTGCAATCACTTGTATGCATCAGAGAGCTAGACAATAGTTAGGGATGATAGAAAGAGAATTGATGCCTTTGACCAGTGGTGGTGGAGAAGAGTATTGAATAGACCATGGACTGTTAAGAAAATGAACAGGTTCATTCCAGAGAGGGTTAAACCAGGTTGCTCCTTGGAGGCAAGGATTCTGAGGCTTGGTCTGACATACTTTAGACATGTTGCAAGGAGGGACCGGTCCTTGGAGAGAGACATCATGCTTGGGAGGGTGGAGGGACAGAACAGGAGAGGAAGACCCTCTTTGAGGTGGATTGATTCAATGACTGGGGTAATCAGAATAGGTGTGTAGTAGACCATGAGATTGGCTCAGGACAGAGAAGGGTTTTTGGGCTGTTGTACATAGGGTCGCTATGAGTCACAGGCGACTAGACGGCACATAACAAAAAAAACCATTTCCACTCCAGTTTGCTTTTCTCTTTAAAAAGATTCTTTCATTGCTGCAGGATTTCCTCTCTCCTGCCTACTCCTTTGCTATGCACCTCTTATTCTGGACTGTTGTCATGCAAATAATACCTAATCATATATTTCTTTTAAACAGTTCTTTGCCTTATCTATTTCAATGCAGTGTTTGTTCATTATTTATTGCATCTTTTCTTAGTTTCTTTCCCTCCAACCCCTGTTTCAGTCCCATTTTATAACAGCGGCATTATGCAGTATTTGTCCTTTTGTTACTGGGGTATTTTACTCAGCATAATGTCCTCCAGGGTCACCCATTTTGTAGAATATTAAAAACTCTACCATTTGTAGAGTTCCTTATTTTTCAGTGCTGCATATTATTCCATTATGTGACTATAACACAACTTCTCTATTCATTTGTTGATGGGCACTTGGGTTGCTTCCATCTCTTTGTTATTGAGAACAATGCAGCAACAAACATGGGAGTGCATATACCTGTTTGGGTGACAGTTCTGGTTTCTTTAGGGTATATTCTCAGTAGTACAATTGCTTGGTCAAATGATATTTCTTTTTTTTTTTTTTGCTTTGCATTAAACTTTAATCATCTGGCTGGGTAATCCTGAGGGAGAAATGGAAGGGTCTGTGTCTTCAAGCATAGAATGAGAATTTTACCCTCTAAATTCCTAATTCTCTTTTTTTCAAATGATATTTCTATTTCCAACTTTTTAAGAAAGCTTCATATTGCCTTTCAGAGTGGTTGCACCATTTTACACTCCGACCAACAGTGAATAAGGATTCCAATTTCTTCATAATTTCACCAGCATTTGTTGTTTGCTGCTCTGTTGAACTCTATTTTTACTGGGGTGAGATGAAATCTCACCTAAAAGTCTTCTTTGGTGAAGTTCATATCCTGTGCCTATTTTGTGATTGGGTTGTTTACCTTTATCTTGTTGAGGTGCTGAAGTATTTTATAAAGTCTAGATATAAGTCCCTTATCTGACATGTCATTACCAAACACTTTTTCCCAGTCTGTGGCTTCCTTTTTTACCTTGTTGGAAAAGTTTTTGCTTGTGTACGCCAGGGATGCATCCTATCCCCATACCTTTTCAATCTATATGCAGAACAGATTATCCGGGAGGCTGGGCTCTATGAGGAGAAATGTGGGGTCAGGATTGGTGGACAATTTATCAACAACCTGCGTTATGCGGATGACACAACCCTGCTTGCTGAAACTGAAGAGGACCTGAAGCGCCTGCTGCAGAGTGTCAAGGACTGCAGCCTACAATATGGATTGAGGCTCAATGTCAAGAAGACAAAGATTCTCACCACTGGACCAATTGGCACCATCAGGATGGATGGTGAAGAGATTGAGATTGTACACAGCTTTAGTTTGCTTGACTCCATAGTCAACAGTCTTGGCACCAGCAGCCAGGAAATCAAAAGGCGCATTGCCATGGGAAAGTCTGCTGTTAGGGACCTCTCCAAAGTACTGAAGCGCAATGGTGTCTCTCTGGAGACTAAGGTGTGTCTGATACAGGCTTTGGTCTTCCCAATCACTTGTTATACATCAGAGAGTTGGACAATGACCAAGGAGGATAGAAGGAGAATTGATGCCTTTGAGCTGTGGTGCTGGAGAAGAGTATTGAGAATACCGTGGACTGCTAGGAAAACAAACAGATTTGTCCTGGAAAGGGTTAAACTGGGTGGCTCCTTGGAGGTAAGGATTCTGAGGCTCCGTCTAACATACTTTGGACATGTTGTGAGGAGAGACCGGTCCTTGGAGAGGGACACCATGCTTGGGAGGGTGGAGGGACGGCGCAGGAGAGGAAGGCCCTCTATGAGGTGGATTGATTCAGTGACTGGGATAATTGGGATGGGAGTGTCGGAGACGGTGCGATTGGCACAGGACAGAGCAGAGTTTAGGGCTGTTGTACATAGATAGGGTCGCTATGAGTCGTAGGCGACTCGACGGCACATAACAACAACAACAACACAGGGATTTGATTCTTACAAGATTCAATTCATCTATTTTATTCTCTCCTGGTTTAAGTTTTTCAGGATGCCTTGAGAGACTGTTCATCTTGTGGTTAGGGCTTCTAGAGTTCTTTCTCTGATGAAGTTTATTTTCCTTGGTATTACTCCTAGGTCTTTGATCCACATTTAGTGTGGGTTTTGCTTGAGTTTTCTATGCATAGTTTTCCAATTTTGCCAACACCATTTATAAAAGAGGCTTTCATTATCCACTTAACTGATTTCATCTCCTTGTGAAAAATCAGTTGGCCATACATAGAGAGCTGATTTCTGGGTTCTCAATTTTATTCCATTGATATACATGTCTGTCACTATACCAGTATCACACTGTCTTGGTCGCTCCTGCTGTGATCTCCCTGTGAGATCAGGAGGGAAGATTCCTCCTACAGTTTTTCTCTTTTTTGGGAGTTCTTTGCTTATTTGGGGTCTCTTTCAATCCAAGATGAAATTGGAAATTGCCTTTTCCATGTCGTTGAAGAATGGAATTGGTATTTGCATTGAAATTGCATTGAATTTGTAGATTGCCTTTGGTAGAATTGTCATTTTCACAACGTTGAGTCTTCCTATCCAAGAGCATCCATCCCATTAGGCCCATGAAAATTCTTACATACAAGTTTAAGGAAGTTATTACAATTGTTTTCTTAGAAATCACTCCTACTTCTGGTACCCATACCTGCATCTTTGGACCTGAGACTGATCATCTGGCAAAAGGAAACAATATCAGACGAAGTGGGAAGAACTGTATAGTAGCACCAGCATCTTTTCCTACTCCTTCTTCTCTAGAAATCCTTGAGAAACATAAGAATCTGTCCATTTGTGAACCTCCTTTAGATTTTCTCATATTGAGTGTGAGCACACACTCTTGAAAGTGTGTTAGTTAGCCCTTCATACTCTTATCCTACCCCCATTTTAGACAACAAAGATTTCAATTGCCCACTCCAATTCTCTATCAGATCACTACTCCAAGGATGGTAGGCAACATGGTATGTGCCTTTAAGATGATGTTTCTTGGGCCATTGTAGTACTCTGTAGATTGAAAATGTGTTCCTTGGTCTGAAAAGAATATAACTTGGTGGCCCAAACTGGTACAGTATCATTTGTTCCAGTCTGTTAATGGTAATTTTGGCATTTGGATAAGTTACAAGGTATGCAAATCCAGTCCAGAATAAGAATCTATTCCTGTGAGGACCTATTTGAAGCTACCAGGTGCTACTGGTCAACTATAATCGACTTGCCAGCCATGTGTGGAGCCTTCCCCCTTGGGATCTGTTCCATAGCCTTCTGCAATCTCTTTCTTTCTTGCTAGCAAGTGAACAATCTTTATTGGCATCTTTTGCCTCAGAGGGAGAAAGAGGAATGTGTCCAATTTCAGTCAATCTCTGCATTGCTGCCACATCTCTGTGTCCACTCATTTTATTTACCCAGTTGGCTTACTTAAGAGAATGTATACTAACATGTCCATTTGCTGATTCCAATCACCCTCTGTTACTGGTAAAGCATTCTTTTGATGGACATTGTCCTGTCCAACTCTAATGCACCCCTTAAATTTCCAGAGTACTTTCTATGGGTTTATGAACCACACTGGTGTCCCTTTAATAGTCCAATTTTTCATGGCCCATTTGCCTGACCATATGACTAAGCCATTAACCACTGCCCATGAATAAGTAAAAGTCCAAATATATGAACTCTCATCATTGCCCAATTCCTCAAACACTGCTAGGAAGATATCATGTGTGAAAAGCTAGGTGTTAACCAAACGCTTAATCAGAAACTGAAGAAAGCACAAACCAAGGTGATATTTCTCTTGGGACAGATTACAAGAGATAGGCATTCAGGCAAACCTGAGATGCCCCTGCTATTCTCAACCTTTTGCTCGTTAGCCACTTTTTCCAGAGATAAGCATTATAAGGTCAGGAAGGAAAAACATAGCCAATTAGTAAAGAATTTTTTCTGAGACTCATCTCCTGGTAATGTTCAATAAAAGTAAGATAGACTCTAAGCTTGGGGCTGCAGTCTTGGAGCTGTCTGTCCCTTGCCTTTACTCTCTCTGTTCTCTCCCTCTTCTTTAGGTGTCCCTGTCTCATTAATTCGTCCTCAACATTCATTCGTCGACAACAATCATGCAGTTCAACCCATTGTGTAAATCTTGCCTTCCTCAATCAGGGTCTTGCTATCTACTGACCTTAATTTGGCAGCTTTCCATATTAAATGTTATTCATGTACCCAGGAACCGCAGCTGTGAACCAGCCATCCTTTTGCTGATTAGCAGAAAGTTGTTCATAGGGCACTGGCAATGTGGCAATGGGCTCTGGTAGTGTCTCTGGAGATTCCAGCGTAGGAACAATGGGAAAAGAGGCTACTTGCTTATGGATATGGTGTGTGCCTCCCTGAATTTCCCCAGTAGCTTGTTCGTGGATGAACCATTTCCATTGGATTTGCATCACAGTACAGTTTGGGGCACCACCTTCTTTATTAGAGTGTTTCTCCATCATCACCCATGACAAGATGGGTACTTCAGATTTCATAATAATCTTATGTCCTTCTGTCATTGAAGCAATCTCACACAATGCCCAACAGAAGGAAAGTAATCGTCTTTCAAATGGTGTATGTAAGGCAACTGTTATTGTTAGGTGTCATCAAGTCGAATATGACTCATGGAAAACCTATCATCAAAAGATCTGAAACTTGTTCCATCCTGAGCTATCTTCATACTTCTTGACACACAAGAGCCCATTGCAGCAGTCACCATGTCAATCCACCTAGCTGGGATCTTTCTCTCCTTTGCGATGACCTTCCACCCTTCCAAGTATCATGCCCTTCTCCAAGGAATAGCTCCTCCTTGCAACATGACCAAAATATATGAGAAGCCTGATCATTCTTGCCTTCAAAGAGCACTCCAGCTGCACCCTCTCCAAGACATTGCTGTTTGTTCTCTTGGTCATCCATGGAATTCTCAGTGCTCTTCTCCAACACCACAGCTCAAAGGCATCAATTCTTTTTCTGTCATCCTTATTCATTGTCCAGCTCTCAGATGCATAACAAATAATCAGAAAGACTATGGCTTGAATCAGATGCACCTTAATCTTCAAACTGACATCATTACCCCTCAATAAATTGAAGAGTCTTCTAATTGTAGATTTTCCTGGTGCAATGTGTCTCCTTATTTCTTGACTGCTGGTACAAAGGGTGTTAATTGTGGATCCAAGCAAGATGAAGCTGTTGACAGTTTCACTGCTCCTCTCCACCCATCATGACAGTGTCTATTGGTCCAGTGGTGTGAATCTTTGTTTTCTTGATATTGAGATGCAATCTATACTGAAAGCTGCATTTCTTGATCTGCAACAACTGCTTTAAGTCCTTTTCACTTTCAACATGCAAGGTTGTGTCGTCTATATAGTGCAGATTATTGAAGGGTAACCTTCCAATCCTGATTTCTACACTCTTCTTGATGGAGTCCAGCTTCTCGTATAATTTTTCTTAGCATATAGATTGAATAGATATGGAGAAAGAATACAACCCTGACACACTACCTTCTCAATTTTAAACCATGGAGGTCTTCCCCCGCTCTGTTAGCACAGCAGCCTCCTGGTCCAGGTATAGGTTCTATATGACTACAATTACATTTTCTGGGATTCCCATTCTTCTCAATGTAAGCCACAATTTGTTATGATCCACACAGTCAAATGCCTTTTCATAATCAATAAAACATAAATACACATTCTTCTGGTATTCTTTACTTTCAGTCAGGATCCATCTGACATTAGCAATGATGTCATTAGTGCCATGGTCTCTTCTAATTCCTGTTTGAACTTCTGGCAGTTCTCTATCTATGTACTATTCTAGTTGCTTTTGGATGATCATCAGCAATATTTTGTTTGAATGTGATAGTAATAATATTGTTTGATAGTTTCACATTCAGTTAAATTACCTTCTTGCAAATGAGAACAAATACGGACCTCTTCCAATCTGTTGACCAGACAGCTGTTCTCCCTATTTCCTGGTATAGAATGATGAGTGCATCCAGGGCTGTTATCTGTTAGTTGAAATAAGTCAGTTGGCATCCCATTGATTCCTGGGATCTTATTTTTTGTATGTACCTTCAATACAACTTCTACTTCCTCCTTCATTACTATTGGCTCCTGTTCATGTGGTACTTGCTGAAATTTTACAGTGTCAAGCAGTTCTCTTGGTACAGTGGTTCTGTGTATTCCCTCCATCTTCTTTTGAGGCTTTCTAGGTCATTCAATATATTTCCCATAACATCTTTCAATATTTCAACATGAGGCTTAAATTTGTTTTTCAATTCTTTCAGTTTGAGAAATATAGAGTGAATTCTTCCCTTTTTATTTTCCAATTTCTGTTCTCTGCACCTTCCGTTATAATACTTTGTCCTTCTGAGCTGTCCTTTGAAGTGTTCTGTTCAACATATTATCCTTTTGTTTTGGCTTTTCAATGCTCCAGTGTAATCTTCAATCTCTTCTGACATCCATTTTGGTTTCTTTTTTCTCCTCCATTTTTGTAATGACCTTTTACTTTCTTTTTTTTTTCATTTTAATGAAAGTTTACAGAGACTTTGGCTTTCCATTTCTATGGATAATATCCTTGATATCCTACAACTCATCCGGTCTTGGATCGTTGGTGTTCAATGCCTCAAACCTAGTCTTAAGATGATCTTGGAATTCAGATGGAATTGATTCAAGATCATATCTTGGTTCCTGTGGACTTATTTTAATTTTTTTTTCTTCAATTTGAACTTCAATTTGCAAATGATCTGAACTACACTCTGCCCCTGGCCTAGTTTTGATACTTCTCCACTGATTTATTCAACAATTGTAGTTTGATCTTATTCCTTTGCAACCCATCAGGTGAGATCCATGTGTAAAGTAATCATTTGTGTCTTTAAAAAAAAGGTATTGTTGCTGTTGTTGTTGTTGTTATGTGCTGTCGAGTTGCCTGTGACTCATAGGGACCCTATGTACAACAGCCCTAAACCCTGGTTTATCCTGCCAATCTTACTGTCTCCAACACACCCACTTCCCAGTCACTGAATCAATCCATCTCATTGAGGTTCTTCCTCTCCTGCATTGTCCCTCCACCCTACCAAGCATGACATCCCTCTCCAAGGATATTTCCATCTCCTTGCAACATTTCCAAAATACATCAGATGAAGTTTCACCCTCTCCAGGACAAACATGTTTGTTCTTCTGGCAGTCCATGGTATATTCAATACTCTTCTCCAGCACCACAGCTCAAAGGCATCAATTCTCCCTCTATCATCCCTAGTCATTGTCCAGCTTTCTGATGCATAGCAAGCAATTGTGAAGACTATCGCCTGTATCAGGTGCATCTTAGTCTCCAGACTGACTTAATTTCTCTTCTGTACTTTGGAGAAGTTTCTGGCAGCAGACTTTCCCAATGCAATTCGATGAATAAATTATTATATATACAAAATTCAGTCATCCTACTTCCAGCCTCATTTCTATCATGAAGCCCATATTTTCCAACTATTATTCCTTCGTCACTGTTTCCCACTTTTGCAATCCAGTCACCAATTATCATTGTTGCATCTTGATAGCATGTTTTATCAATTTCAGACTGCAAGGTTTGGTCACAATTCTCAATTTCTTCCTCTTTGGCTCTAGATGCAGGAACATTTATCTGAATAATAGTTATGTCAGTGGGTCTTTCTTGTTTGCTTATGGATATTATCCTATTACTCTCCACATTGTATTTCAGGATAGAATTGGAAATTGACTTTTTGACTATAAAAGCAATACCATTCATCCTCTGTTTTTCATTCCTTGGATAGTATACCCTATGTTTGTCTCAGTCAAAGTGGCCAAAGCAGGTCCATCTCCTCTCACTAATGTCTATTATTCACATGTTTAATTTAATTTAGAACAATTTCCAGTTTTCCAACATTTAAGCTACGTACATTCCATGTTCCAAATAGTAAATGGTGCTTGTTGTTGTTTTCCCTCATTTCAACTGTAAATTATTTTAAGTTTGTAAAAATAACACAGGAAAAGAGAACCCTACAGCTCTTAGGAATAGGCTAGGAGAAGCAATGCAGAAATTTACAAACTCAGACCCTGAGTCTCATGAAGAAAAGGTAGTAATGACTCTCCATTTCATTGGTCAGTTGGACTCCTATCTCCTCACCTCATGCTGGCCTGTGAGGGCTGAGTAGAAGCCCAGCCAGCCTGAGACTAGGCTAATTGTCCTGGAAGAATTTAACCAACTAACAGAGGTGGATACCCAGTAAGCCAGTTGAGACCCTTTTTTGAGACTTTAGGAATGAACAGATAACTGCTATGAGTAGTATTACTGAAGAAACCGTCTCCTTTCTCCTTTAGTGATAGCTGTGGGGCAACCTTCTTCAAAAGTCCAAGTTACACCTTTGGAGTGCCTCTTGGACTCCAAATGGACTCCCTCAAGAAGAAGAAGTAAATTTTCTTTTCCAATGTGTTATGACCAACCTACCCTTTGAGGGAGGCCAGTGGGTGGTGGGGGTGGTGGTCTTACCTATAACACCATTTCACAATTAGACTTGTTTTGCAAAAGTCAGGGGAAGTGGAGTGAAATACCTTATGTTCAGGCATTTACATTTTTAAGAGATAAAATATCTTTTGCACAAAATATAGGCTTGAGGTAGACCCTCAGCCCAGTCTACTCACAAGAGACTCTACCTCAGTAGCGGAACCCCCTCTAGAGAGCTCAAAATTGACTCTGGGAAAAGACACATCTTTAAATGAAGATATTCCCTCAACTGAGGTGACACCACCATCATATAGTGTTCCTAACCAACCCCCCCACCCCGAAATATATCCTTCCTTGCTTTCTCTTCAGGAAGTGGGATGGAATAATGGGCAAACTATGCATGTGCATGTTCCCTTCTCCATGAGTGATTTGCAAAACTGCAAGGAAAAGTTATGATCTTTTTCTACTGATCCAGTAAAATTTATTGATGAGTTCCAGAAAATTATTTCTCTTTAATATGACCTGGAAGGACCTAATGGTTCTCTTATCCTTCTGTTGTTCTCCTAATGAAAAATCAAGAATGTTGGCAGCAGCAAGGCATAGAGTAGACAGGTTTCATATCAATAACCCTCAACTATTAGGTGGGGCAACTGCAATCCCAGGCCAAAATCCTGACTGGAATTACCAGCCAAGCCAACCAGGAAATCAGGGACAAGCTACTTGGGACTACATGCAGACTTGCTTGCTTGAAGGGTTGAGAGAAATTCAGATTAAACCAGTTAATTACCCAAGGATAACAATAATTACTCAGGAAAAAGAAGAAAATCTGGCAGCCTTTAGGGGGAGACTTGTTGAAGTCCTAAAAAAGTTCACAAACTTAAATCCTGAAAGCCCTGAAGGCAGAGTAATTCTAAATATTCATTTTATAAATCAGGCAGCCCTGGATATTAGAAGGAAGCTTCAATGCAAGGCAATGGGGCCTCAAAGTGATCTGAATGAACTTTTAAAACAGGCAGTCACTGTCTTTAACAACCGGGATCTAGAAGGAGAGAGAAAAGACCGGAAAATGGCAAAATTATTGGGGCAGCCATTGCTGTCAATTTAGAACCTGCATCAGGAAAAGGAAGTCTTATGCCACCCAAAGGTAATAAAGGGAGTCAGAATTGCTTCCATTGCGGAAAGCTGGGCCACAGGTGAGAACCACAAGTAGGCAAGGGAGTAGAGAGGAAGCTCCCACTCACTTGCTTTAAGTTTGGAAATGAAGGACACCTGGCCAAGGGCTGCCCACATCAGTTCCTCATGGCCGAATCCACAGAAGATTGAAGAGGCCCTGCCTTCCAGCCAGCAACAAAAGAGGACTCTAACAACTCAAATCCTTCCAGAAGAGCTGTGGGTGAGCACTGACGTTGCTGGTAAGTCTATCCGTTTTCTTCTAGGCACAGGAGCCTCTTATTCGGTCCTACAAGACTTCTCAGGTCCACTCTCTTCCTGCTATTTCTTAGTTGTTGGAATTGACAGAAAACCTTGTAAGCAGTTCTTTACTCCTCCTTTGCCTTGCATGTGGACTTCCTGACTGTTTTCTTATTGGTTTTTGGTAATTTCCGCAACTCCTTCACCCCTCTTAGGGAGGGATCTCATGTTTAGAGTGAAGACCAAGATTTAATTTTTGCCAGCCATGAAGATATTAGGGGTAGCCTCTGTTCTACCTGAAGATCCTGAAATGTTACCTCCAGAATTTAGAGATCTAGACCCAAAGGTTTGGGCCTCTGGATTGCCTACCAGGCAGTAAAGGTAAAGCCTATTAAAATAGCTCTTAAGCCTGGAGTAGGTTATCCAAAACAGAGACAATATAGGATATCTCCTGAAGGCTGGAGAGGTCTGTCCCCTATAATTAGACCATTAAAAGAAGCTAGTCTAATTATTGAAATGACTTCTTCTTATAACATTCTTATCTTTGCTGTAAAAACCCAATAGTAAATGGAAGTTGGTACAGGACTTGGGAACAAATGGAATAGTGGTGATGGAGTGGTATTGATAAGTTCAGAATTCTCTGTGTATGTATCAGTTATGAAACTATAGTTATAAAACTGGCATCAGTTTTCTCCAGCCTTAAATGCTAATTCATTGACCTTAGAAGTCTTACTGTCTTTTCTTTAATCTGTCTGTTTATGGAAGAGGAGATGCATCTCCTAGATCAGCTGTTATTCCTTTAAAGCTGTTTCCCCCCCATTATATGTAAATTGTAACTTAAGCTGCCTGTTTGCCTGGAAAGGGAGTATCTAGGTGTGAATGGTTTTCTTTCAGATATAGAAATTCTTTGATTTTAGTATAAAAGTCTGATGACCTCTCCCAATCGGGGAGGCAGTCTTTGAGGCTGTCCTGCTGTCCTCCACAGATCTGTAATAAAGTGCTTATGGATATTGCAATCCATTTGTCTTAGTGGCAATTCACTATGGAAAGAACTCCTTGCATTCAGTAACAGTTGTGCCTCTACACCCTGTGTTTTCTGCCCCCTATACTACAGTAGGCAAAGTGCCAGCCAATTCTACCTATTTCATAGTACTTGGTCTTAAAGACGACCTTCTAGTGTAGCCGAGCCTATGAGGCTTCAGTTCAGGATACTTAAAGTACCTTAAACTTTTTAGGCGAAGAAAGTTGTTTGTTTTGTTTTGGTTTTTTTCCCTTTTACATCTTGCAGTGGTTTAGCAGCTTGTTTCTTCCCACCTAATTAGGCGAGAGTCCGGGAGGGGTGGGGAAGAAAGTTTTAAAGTGTCCAAAGAAAAGGCACAAATTTGCTTCCCTGAAGTTAATATCTTGAGATTCATTTTGGCATGTAACAGTAGAATGCCTCCCCAGGTTGTGTTGAAACAATACCCAGCCTATCTTCCTGGTAATTTTTGAGGGTGAATGGGTATTGCAAGATTGAGGTTCCTCAATTTAGAGAGTTAGCCAAACCCTTCCTTATATTATCAATTTAAAAGGAAGAAAAAAAGATAACCTAAAATAGACTTGTAGCATTTGTACAAAAAAAAAAGAGGCCCTCTTTGGGCTCTAGTGCTTGTCATTGCTAATTATAAGCCCTTTATTTTAAAAACTATCTTTCCTCTGTAACTTGGTTTCTGCCATGGTTAGAACCTCTAGTTGGAATAGTATTGCTTTTAATTTTTGGCCCATGTATTTTTAACTTGTTAGTTAAATTTGTGTCTTCTAGGCTGCAATAATTCCGTGTTAAAATGATGCACCTCCAAGGATATGAACCTTCCCACCTAAGCACAACTGATAGCAGTGCATCTAAATTCCAAAAGGAATCTCCACAATAGTCTACACGTTTCCTATTGCCAAAGGGACCCTTTAGAGTAGTGAGACAAGATCTTCACCCTGGGACCTACAACACCCGTTTCCAGCAGGAAGTAGCAAAGAGAATGCATCAACCCCTAATGCATCGCCTAATGAATTAGGGTGAAATCTCTCTCAAGGGGGAGTGACATGGAATGGCAATGGACACGCTGACAAGGGAGACAAATCAGAACTGGTTTTGACAAAGACTGTGGCAATATAATAATAGAAACTGACCCTCAAGGAATATGGCTATATGACAGTAAAAACAGACTCTCAAGGAATGCAGCTTATATGACAATAAAAACAGACTCTCAAAGGATGTGGCAAAACTATAGTCTCAAAGAAAAGATAAGAGATGACCAAAGTCACCATATCCATTAGAAGGAATGCACCATCAGGTGTTTAAACCACACTCCCTGCTAACAGAAGATATATAAACCCTTTTTTAAGATAAAAATGGATTCAGTCTGTACTAACCCATTCATAGTCTGTTGTTGTTGTTATGTGCCGAGTCGTTTGCGACTCATAGTGACCCTATGTACAAGAGCCCTAAATGCCGTTCTATCCTGTGTTACCTTTGCTGTCTCAAACACATTCATTCCAACCACTACAGTCACAGAATCGATCCATTTCATCGAGGGTCTTCCTCTCCTGCACCGTCCCTCCACTCTACTAAACATGATGTCCCTGTCCAAGGACCAGTCACTCCTTGCAAAATGCCCAAAGTATGTCAGACGAAGCTTCAGAATCCTTGACTTCAGGGAGCATTCTGGCTTCACCCTCTCCAGGACAAACCTGTTTGTTAGCAGTCCATGGTATATTCAACACTCTTCTCCAGCACCACAACTCAAAGGCATCAATTATTTTTCTATCATCCCTATTCACTGTCCAACTGCATAGCACGTAATTGCAAAGACTATAGCCTGGATCAGGTGCACCTTAGTCTCCAGCCTGATGTCGTTGCACTACAGCACTCTTGAGAGAGGTCCTTCACAGCTGACTTTGCAATGCAATTCGTCTCCTGATTTCCTGGCTGCTGTGACCAAGAGTGTTGACTGTGGAGCCAAGTAAACGAAAACTGTTAACTATCTCAATCTCTTCACCATTCATACTGGTGCTGCCAATTGGCCCAGTGGTGAGAATCTTTTTTTCTTGATATTGAGCTTCAATCCATATTGAAGACTGCAGTCCTTGACCTTCTACAGCAAGCACTTCAGGTCCTCCTCAGTTTCAGGGAGCAGGGTTGTGTCATCTACATAACGCAGGTTGTTGATGATTCTTCCACCAATCCTAATGTCACATTCCTCCTCATACAGCCCAGCGTCTCAGATGACCTGTTCTGCACACAGATTGAAAAGGTATGGAGACAAAATACATCCCTGATGGACCTCCTTCTTGATTTTGGACCATCCATTGTCTCCCTGCTCTGTTCTGACGACTGCCTCTTGGTCCAAGTATAGGTTTCACATTAGCATGATCGTCTAATAAATCTGTTTCTTTCTCTTGTTCTCACTTAGTGTTGGTGTCTTTCTTGTATTTCTGAGTCAGAACTTTCTAGTCCTTACTCGAAGAGGCCCCTGGACCTCTTTTGGAAATCATCCCCTTGACACTTCCTCTGGAATATTCCAGGATGCACAATTTCTTCATGTGTGATTAACTGCCTCTGAAAACCCACTCCAGTGTCAGCTATTAGCCAATTCCAACTTGATAGCACACAGTTTCCCTTGAAGGGATAAACAATCCTGATCACACCTAATCTGTCCTGTAACTGTATTTTTTCAGTGACATTCTTCTCTGTTGTGAATATACTTGTGGGTCTAACATGTTTCCCCATTCTTCAGCATACAGAAACACAGATGCTGCTCCTAAATTTGTCACTCTTACAGTCCATTTTAGTAATGGTTCCTCAGGAAGCTGTTTATAATGACCTACACACTTATGTATTTCCTCTATGCCATATCCCCTGGTTACAATAGTTTCTTGATCCTATCGTCTGCCTTCTGAGCTACTTTTTTTGTGACTACAAGTCAGAGAGATTATTTCCGGTTGCTTTTATGTGTGTTTTTTCTTTCCCTGGAGAGCCTGAGATTAAAAGGCATAACTCTGTCCTGGTAGAATTTTGTTCTGTTTTTATTTAAGGCATCTCAGTTCTTACATTCATTTCCTTTGTATATGCTGCCACTACTGATTAAAAAAAAAAAAAAAAAGAATTGTAAGTTTCACTTTTTCCTTATCTTTTCCTGTATTTTTGCCTGTCTCCAATGAACCAGCTTATCAGGAGTGCTGTCCACTAGTTTTATATTCCATAAGTAAACTTTGTTTTCAGTAACTGACTGCAACGTAATAGTTGCATTATGCTCAGTTGTTGTTGTGTACCATCAAGTGGGAACCAACTCATAGCTGACTTTCTGATGAGTTTTCAGAGGCAGTTAATTACATGGGAGGATATTGTCCATCCTCCCACTTAGCATCTGGTGGTCTTGAACAGCGTGCCTTTGTGATTGCAGCATAGCTTCATTACCGCTAGGCCATCAGACTTGCAGCATAGCTTCATTACCGCTAGGCCATCAGACTTCCATCTAGAGCCTAAAGGTTTCTTATTCTTTTGTTTATCCCTTTTTTTCCAAAGACATATGTTACAATTTGGACCTTTGTAGCAAATCCCACTATTCTGAACAATTATTTTCTTAATTAGTCCTACTAATATTAATAACAGGATCTTTATGAGAAATCTCAGGGCAATGTAGTTTCAAATACTTAACCAACTGTATGCTTTCACAATTTCTAACATGAACAGCTCCATCTGTGCCTTTGTTGTTGTTGTTGTTATGTGCCGTTGAGTCGTCTGCGACTCATAGTGACCCTATGCACAACAGCCCTAAACTCCGCTCTGTCCTGTGCCAATCTCATTGTCTCTGACACTCCCATCCCAATTATCCCAGTCACTGAATCAATCCACCTCATAGAGGGCCTTTTCCTCTCCTGCGCTGTCCCTCCACCCTCCCAAGCATGATGTCCCTCTCCAAGGACTGGTCTCTCCTCACAACATGTCCAAAGTATGTGAGACGGAGCCTCAGAATCCTTGCCTCCAAGGAGCCACCCGGTTTAACCCTTTCCAGGACAAATCTAAGTTCCTCGATTTCTCTGTGGCCCTTGGTTTCAGATTTGCTAGAAGGTCTTTCTGAGACTCAGACTTGTCAGAGGAATGACTCATTTGACCCTTGGTAGGTAGGCTGTTTCTGGAGAACCTAATAAGTGATAAGCCAGGATCCTGTGGACTGTTACATGTGGCACAACTAGATGGTGACTGTGGGTGATGCAGGCTGGTGGTGTAGAGACTTCTGAGAAGCTAGAAGCTATTTACCAAGCAAGTGAGCTTCTCCAAAAGAAAAAGGCCCCTGGTACTGAAGTCTCATGAGCTCATATAAGCCTCTAGTAAAGTAGGGCTTGTAGTCTATCCTAATCATCTCTTCTTAATTCAATAATTTTTCAGCACAAAATAAACAGTTAATCATTGGCTGGAAAAGACATTTGAATGATAAATCCTAGACACCTATCTGAATAGGTCAGTGTAAAAAGTGCAAGGGCATATTTGACCTCTATAAATTCAACAAGAGGGAACTACTCCCATCACACAGCTTCATGACTCAAAACAAATTCCCAAAAGGTCAGACATGTCTACCCCCTGCACTCCTGCACCTCTCTCTGCTTCTACCAGCACCAATTCTATTATCCTACTGTATTAGAAATCTGTTGCAGTAGCTACTCAGACGCCACCAAATCATACTCATGATTATGGAGTTGAATAGTGATGTTAACAGACTATTGATCAGATTGACAGCAGGATATAATCCATCAGTGCAGACAGTTTCTCAAACGTGATCACAGACTGTTTCATCTTTAGCCCATTGCTTAGGTCAGTATTACAAAATTCCCTTAGTCCTGTCAGTTATAACATCTTACTCAGTCTTCCAGCAAGCTTGGGTGAAGGTCTCTGGCTTTGGCCCCATAAGGCAGAAGTCCCAAGATCAGTTCTATTATAGATTGTGTCACTGTTCTCTCTGGAAGTTGCTGCTGCTACCCTTGTAGGACCTGGTCATGTTGTCCCAGGAATCTCTTGTCCCAAAGGATGCACACTCCTTGCTCTTCCTTATTGATGTTGATATTCCCAAGTTCTGCTGCTTGTAAATCCAGCTGGACTGTGAAACTAGCCCATCCTCTTGTGGATAGACTAATATGCCCTATTTGTATGACCCCAATCATCCAGTAGGCAAAATCAATCTTAATGGCTAGAAAAAGAATTTCTTACAGTAAACCCTTCACACCACAGTCAGTATCTACTAAAGAAATGGAATCTTTTATTTAATGATCTTCAACTATAATATCTGAAAATGTTACAGAATCAGGGAGAGTTTTATTCTATAACTTGTTGTTGTTGTTGTTGTTGTTAAGTGCCATCAAGTCGTAGGCGACTCATAGCGACCCTATGAATGAAAGTCCTCGACAGTTGCGTGACATTCATCCTTTCTCCATGTTTTTAGGTTTTCCTGAGGCAAGCTGTTTATGGAAGTGGATGCCACTCCTGCTTCCAAGCTTGTTTTAGCCAGGGAGCGCCACCAAACACTGTCCACCATGGGTAACCATCATCATATTTGGCACGTCAGTGTCACAGCATTCAGCTTCACAACGACCACAAGTTGCCTCTGTACGGCAAGTGGACACACCAGGGCTATATGACCTAGAAGAATGTTTGACCAAAACTAATTAAAGACAGGCTTGAGGGCCATGGATTAGAATCACCCTCCTGTGGTATAGTATTCTATAAATATCTATTTAATAATTTTCAACTCACTGATGTCAGAAAAGACTCATAGTTGACCCTCCAGCATATTTTTGGGGGATCCGAATTGTACCGGCTCTCATTGCATATCTAATTTCTATGAAGCATCTCGTGGATTCCCACCACTAGAAAGGTGACACTGTGGAATTAGTCATGGAACTCTCTACGGATTACATTATCAAAGCTCTCTTTGTAATAAGGAAGATTTAATAAAGACACATTTAGTAGACTTTTTTTTTAAACAAAATTTCATTTTATTTTAGAACTTCATTGTAAAATCAAGAAGCAACATCTGAGAGCATCTATGAAGAACTTTACAAATGAAAAGACCGCATTTATTAAGTACAATTGTCAGTTTAATTGGCAATATCATTCATGCTGTTACTTCTCTTTCTGAGGACTGGACTGAATTAAACTCTTTCCATCACCATTTTATGTTTGCTTTCTGCAACAGCATTTGGATAAAGAAGAAATGAATGGAAAGGCATATACAATACAATAAAGGCCGAATGCTTTCATTATACTCCCTTTTGTTTAAATCTCAGATCTGATCCTTAAATGCATGTGATTTGGATTAAGAGCTATATGCTAGCAAATGAATGAGTGAATCTAAAGGAAATGGGCAAATTTCTAAACAGATAATACTGACACAGACGCAGGAATAAATAGAAAATTTGAATAGACCTATAATAAGTAAAAAAAAAATAGAAATTTATCTTAAACACAGAAGCTTTAGATTTTGATGAGAGTCAATGAATCAGTGTTTTCTTTTATTGGCCATGTTTCTGAAACACAAGTACTATTTCTTCCTTGAATGATTGGTAAATTTCACTAGTAAAATCATTTGGCAATGGGCTTTTTGGGGTAAGATTTTTAATGTAATAAGATTTATTTTTAAAAGTTTTAAGTTACAGAAAATTAATTATAAAGTATAAATAATTCCATTTAATTGCACCTTCCACCAATCTGCATTATGCAGATGACACAACCCTGCTTGCTGAAACTGAGGAGGACCTAAAGTGCTTGCTGCAGAGGGTCAAGGACTGCAGCCTCCAATACAGATTGAGGCTCAATGTCAAGAAGACAAAGATTCTCACCACTGGACCAATTGGCAGCGTCAGGATGGATGGTGAAGAGATTGAGATTGTTCATAGCTTTAGCTTGCTTGGCTCCACAGTCAACACTCTTGGCACTAGTAGCCAGAAAATTAAAGACGTATTGTCATGGGAAAGTCTGCTGTTAGGGACCTCTCCAAAGTACTGAAGAGCAATGGAGTCTCTGTGGTGACTAAGATGCATCTGATACAGGCCATGATCTTTGCTATCACTTGTTATGCATCAGAGAGTTGGACAGTGACTAAGGAGGTTAGAAGGAGAATTGATGCTTTGGAGCTGTGGTGCTGAAGAAGAGTATTGAGGGTACCATAGACTGTTATGAAAACAAACTGATTCATCCTGGAAAGGGTCAAACCGGGCAGCTCCTTGGAGGCAAGAATTCTGAGGCTCCATCTAACATACTTTGGACGTGTTGTTAAGGAGAGACAGGTCCTTGGAGAGGGACATCATGCTTGGTAGGGTGGAGGGACAGCACAGGAGAGGAAGGATCTCTATGAGGTGGATGGGGTAATTGGGATGGGTGTGTCAGACAGTGCTATTCGCACAGGACAGAGCAGAGTTTAGGCCTGTTTTGTATAGTGTCACTATGTGTCACAAGCGACTCGATGGCACATAACAACAACAACAATTGCACCTTCTGTCTGTTTTCCCATTATTAAGATATTAATATATTTTGCAGGAGGAGAATGGACAATCTCTTCCCATGGCATTATCTCTCTCTGAAAACCTGCTGGAGGGTCAGCTGTGAGTTGGTTCTGACTCGGTGATACACACCAACAAGGTAAATTTTGTCATAATTTATGAACAAATACAAATATATTATTAAAGTCTTTGGTTCCCATTAAGGTTCATGCTTTGTATTAATAAGTGTGTAAGAGTAGGTTTTAACAAGTAATTTTCATGTGCGTACCTTGGCAGTATCTTATAGAAAGTTTCCCAGTCTTAAAAATGTCCTGTGCAACAACTATCCATTTTTTCCTCTTCCCTGAAATCTCTGGCAAGCACTGACTTTTTTTTTGTCTAAACTTTTCGTTTTCCTGAAATATTATGTACTTGGAATCACACACTATGTAGTCTTTTAAGGTCAACTTCTTTCACTTACCAATTTGCAAGTAATGTTTCTCTATGTCTTTTCACAGCTTCATAGATATTTTATTTCTAAATAATCCTGTTGTATGAGCATACCAAAATTTGTTAATCCATTAACCTATTGAAGAACATTTTTAAATTTTTTTTAAAATTTAAATTTATTATTAATTTTAGTAAAAATTTACAGAGTCTTTGGATTTCCATTCATTCATTGTTGTACATTTCTCTCCTCCCAAGCCTCCCCCAAGAACACTTTCCTCTTGGAAAAGTAAAAGAAAAATTCTTTCATTGTTTTACAAACCCTCCCACAGGTCCACTCCACCATATAGCCATCGCTCTAGACTCCTGTCATAACAGAACTACCTAATCACATATCCCTTTTAAACAGTTTTCTCTCTCATCTGTTTCTGTGCAGTATACATTATTGAACCCATCTTTCTCAGTCTCTCCCCAACCCCAAGGTCAGTATTCTTTTACAACAGTGGCACCATGCAATATTTGTTCTTTTGTGACTGGGATACTTCACTCAGCATAATGTTCTCCAGAGTCAACCATTTTGAATAATATTACATGAGTTCCTTGCTTTTCAATGCAGCATAGTATTCCATTGTGTGAATATACCACACTTCTCTATCCATTAGAACATTTTTATTTCTTACAATTTTTGGTAATTATATATCCTGCTATACATTTTCATGTACAGTTTCTTAATGGACATACATTTTCATCTCTTCCGTATGAATTTCTAGAAGCACAGTTGTTGGACCACAAAGTAAGTTTATATTTACCTAAAGATTAGTGGCTCAAAACTACCCAGAGGTACCGTGGTGAAAAAGGCCTGTAAGTCTGTTTCCATAAAGATTACAGCCAAGAAAACCTGATGAAGCAGTTCTGTTCTATAACATAGTGGGTCACTGTGGTCAAAATCAACTTGACAGTAGCTAAAAACATGGTTTGCTTTGTGCAAACATGTTAAACCGAAGTGATTGTGTTGTTTTATATTATTATCAGCAATGAATGAAGATAGTTCCTCTTGTTCCTTATCCTTAACAAAAGCATGGTTAGTAATTACAGGTGGTCTATTGGGTGTGTTGTTGATGTTAGCTACCATTTAGTCAGTTCTACCTCATAATGACCTCACATACAATGGGACAAAGCATTACTCAGTTCTTCGTCATTCTCACAGATGCTGCAGTGCTTAAGCCCACTCATTGCTGCAACACTGTGCCAATCCATCTCAATGACAATCTTTTCTTCCCCCCTCCCCCACCACCCCACTAAGGTTCTACTTCATTCAGCATGATATCTTTCTCCACGGATTTGACCAATTGGTTGGTGATGAAAGATATTGTTTTAATTTGCAGTTCACTTACAACATGTTATGCTGAGCATCCATTTGCATGCTTGCTTGCTATGTATATAGTTCCTGCCATCTATAAAGTTCTTGTTTTGTGCAATGGATTGACTCAATGGGGGCGGGTGTGTTGGAGATGATGAGGTTGGCACAGGATAGAGCAGGATTCAGAGCTGTTGTATATAGGGTCACTATATGTGGCATGTGACTCGACAACATGTAACATCACCATCAGTTTGTACTGTTTCTTCAAAATTCACTTATCATTATTTTATCAATTGTTGTAGTTATAATTTCTTTGGTTTAAGGCTTATATGACTATAAGCCCTTTTGTTGTTGTTGTTGTTATGTGCCATCAAGTGGCTTGTGACTCACAGCGACCCTATTATGTAAAAGAGCCCTAAACCCTGCTCTGTCCTGTGCCAATCATACTGTATTCGACATACCTACGCTCATTACCCTAGTCACTGAATTGATCCATCTCATCGAGGGTCTTCCTCTCTTGCACTGTCCCTCCTCCCTCTCAAATATAATGTCCCTCTCCAAGGACTGGTCCCTTTTAGTAAGATGTCCAAAGTATGTCAGACAAAGTTTCAGAATCCTTGCCTCCAAAGAGCAGCCTGCTTTCACCCTCTCCAGGATAAACCGGTTTGTTCTCTTGGTAGTTCATGGTATATTTAACACTCTTCACCAGCACCACAGCTCAAAGGCATCAATTCTCTATTATCCCTAGTCATTGTCCAGCTCTCTGATGCATAGCAAGCAATTGCGAAGACTATGGTCTGGATCAGGCACAATTCAGTCTCCAGACTTATGTCACTGCTCTTCAGTACTCTGGAGAGGTCCCTCGCAGCTAACTTTCTTAATGCAATTCTCTCTTGATTTCCTGGCTGCTGGTACTAAGAGGGTTGATTGTGGAGCCAAGTAAACTAAAACTGTTAACAATCTCAGTCTCTTCATCATCCATAATGATGCTGCCAATTGGCCCAGTGGTGAGAATCTTTGTTTTCTTGATATTGAGCTTCAAAATCCATATTGAAGGCTGCAGTCCTTGACCCTCTGCTGCAAGCACCTCAGGTCCTGCTTAGTTTCAGCAAGCAGGGTTGTGTCAGATGCATAATGCAGATTATTGATGAATCTTTCTCCAATCCTGATGCCACATTCCTCTTCATACAGCCCAGCCTCCATGATGATCTATACTTTCAGTTGAACTATAATGACTCTGCTTCAAGTTACTAAAAGAGATGCTTATAAATGCTTAATAGGGGTTTATTTTGTATTTATAACATTAATTTTGGTTTTGATAATCTCTGATACTGAGACAAATGTAATTTACAATCTACTACATTCTTCATTGAATGGATTAAGAATATTTTTATTATTTTGAATTAGCATTTAGCACCTCTATCCCTTTCTCCTCCTTTACATATTACTACTTCACCTAGGTTATGTTGTGATATATTTCAAGATTTTATATACATTATGTATATTTTCTTTGTGTAATTTCATTTGGAAGTTTTTGCGGTATTTAAATCATTAAGCCACAGTACCTGTCAATTTTTTCATACTTTCTTAAGATTTTATCTTCAGAATTTTTCTCAAGGCATTTATTACTTCCTTATTCCTCAGACTATAAATAAAAGGATTTAGTAAAGGAACTACGATTGTAAACAAAATAGCAGCTGGTATGTCCTGATTTCCTTCTTTCAGCAAATTTGGTCTAATGTACATGAAGAAAATAGATCCATAAAATAATGAGACAGACAGCAAGTGGGAAGCACAGGTGGAAAATGCTTTGACTCTTCCCTCTTTGGATTTCATTTTGAAAATGGTAAAAAGAATGTAGAGATAAGATATTAAGACACTGCCTATGGTGAAGACTTGAATTGATCCTGAAAGGATAAACAGTATTAATTCATTGAGATAAGGATCCACACAGGAAAGTCTGTATAAAGGAAGAATATCACAAAAAAAGTGGTTGATTTGATTAGATCCACAGAAAACTAACCTAAATAAAAGTCCAGTATGAACTATGGAGTGCAGGTTTCCAGCTATGAAAGCCCCAGTGGTCATTTGAATGCATAATTTCTTTGACATCGTGGTGTGGTAGTGCAACGGACTGCATATGGCCACATAGCGATCATAAGCCATTGCTGCCAGGAGAAAGCAGTCTGCAGTTTCAACAGTGCAAAGAAAATAAAATTGTGCCATGCATTCATAGAGGGAAACAATTCTGTCTTCAGAAAAGAAATTCTCTAGCATTTTGGGGGTAATACAACAGGCACAGCAAGAATCCACAAGAGCCAGGTTTGCCAGGAAGATGTACATTGGTGTGTGAAGACTGCATTCTTTTGAAATCAGTATCACCAGACCAACGTTCCCAACCATGGTGATCAGATAGATGGCAAAGAACAGTACAAACAGGAAAGTCTTCAGTTCTGGGTGATCCATAAATGCTGTGAGGATAAACTCATTTTTGAAGGTGTTATTTCCTTCAGTCATTCCTGACTTCTCTGTTAGAAAAAAGTTTTGGATAAATACATGCTAATTTATTATACATATGATTAATGAGGTTATTGAATCCCCAATTTCCTATCCCACCATGTGTTTAATGGATTTGTGTGTGTCTAATTCTGGGGAGAATAAATCTTCCTTTGACTATTGAATTAACTTTCACCTCCAACATATTTTCAAGGAAACTATGATTGAACAAAGATGATTTTAAAGCCTTGAAAGGAATATTTAAGGCAAAAAGCTTGTTCATATGAGTTCTAAGAAGGTTCTTCATCACTTAAAATTTAGCAAAGTAATGTTACCAAACAATTCAAATAATTTACAATGTACTGTTTAATAATGTTCAAATGATTATTTTTACTTGTATGTTTTTAGAAATCTATTATCTTCCATATTAGAAGGATGTACATATTAAAAGGAAATTCTTTTTGTAAAGAAGATTATTTACAAGGTTACTTAAACCCTGCAATATAGGGAGGAAAAGTGGTGTGGATAGAAGCAGAGGATTAGAGAGGTGAGGATGAAAAAAAAAAATCCAAAAAACCAACTCAAAAACCAGAACTGAGAACAGCTGCACTAAAAGTCTACCAAGGCACTTATAATATTATTTATATATGCAATGTAAAATTATACATGTGTGTCTGTTCATAGAAAAGTTTTTAAAAGTGTAAATGATACCAAGAGAAACTGGAGAAATCGTAAATGTTAGAAATTGCTAAACTCAGTTATATAACTATATGTCAAAACATGAATAAAATTAAATGTCAAACTCAGAGTAAGAAGTTACCTTTAATAAATGTAAAATTTCTAAAAATGTTTTATAGAGATTATACAGATTAATGGGAAAATATACTAGAAAGTAGATAAAAATTAGATCAGAAAAATCTCAAAAGAAATACAAATTTTTTAATTTTTTAAAAGCTTATAACCTCATTATTAATTAAAGAAACATCATTTGAAATAGTTAGGATGTATTTGCAATCAAAACAGAATTTTTTTTAAAAAGAGGTGATAATATGTAGCATAATTTACTACATGTGAAATTGAAATCCTTATGTATTGTTGACCAAAATATAAATTGGTACACTATTTGGAAAATAATTTTATATACAAAAAGAACCTCTTAAATATCCAACTCTTTGACCCAATAACCACGATTCTACTTAAAAGTAGTAAGTAGAAGATCAAGACTTATATGTTACGATATTCATTATAATATCAACTATAATAGTAAAAATCTGAAACCCTTTATAATAAATATTTAGCCAATGTGATTAAATAAATTTGAGTCACCAACATAATGATTAATTAAATGTTCATCAACAAAAAAATGGATTGAGAAATTGTGGTACATTTATAGTGTGTTATTCTGTGGCGCTCTGGGGCGCCACTTTTTCATATTATTTTATATTATCTGAGATTTTGGAGTGTTTTACTGTGTTTTCTCTTTTTTTGTCTTTTGGGGACATATTTTGTATGACTCTCTTATTGTAAATATGTATCTCTTGTGATGTTTTTTTTGGTGTCCGAGGGGGGGAAAAGGTGACCTGTGGGGTTGGGGTTGGGCGGGTTGGAACCAAGGGGTTCCCGGGTTTTGTTGGGCGGAGGGGGGGTTTGAGGGATTTGGAAAGGTTTCTTTTGGCCTTGAAAGGTTGGGTTGTTTTTGGTTTTAAATTGGTTTATTTTTTTAAACCTTATTTTTTGTTATTGTTGTTTTGAATTCCACGTTGGTTTAGGAATTTTTTTTATTCCGTTTTAACCCATTTTTTATGTGAACTAATATAAAGTAAAATTTTAAAAAAGAAGTGATTACTTAGTATTTTTAATATGATGATAAAGTAGTCATAGTAAAAATATAAAGACAATATATAAAAATTTGTACAAAGAATACTCCCAATTGTCCAAATAAATCATTCTCTAAGAAAATATGAGAAAGGCAGCATCTAATACTAAAGTGTTCTGTTATTAACATAAAAGTGTATATTTAATCTAATTGTGAATATTTCCTCTTTATACCTTTCAGTCAGTTTTTTTAAGAAAAATTTCATTATTTTTGTGTGTGTGTACCATCAAATCGTATTTGTCTGGTACAGGAGGAGATTGCCCCTCCTTCTCCAGCAGAGTGTCTGGTTGATTCAAACTGTGCACCTCTGGAATTGCAGTGTACAACTTCATGCCATTAGGCCACCAGAGCTCCCTGAATATTTCCTCTTTATTTCCTCTTTATAATAGGATATTTTTTCTTATTTATATTTTACTTTATTTCAAATTTCCTACAAGGAATAATAATGGTTTTATTGTGATTTGAATAAAGGTTAAAAGCTAATTGGTTTTTCATTCAACCATTCATGCATATATTATTTTATGACATTACAATAATCATCAAGTACCACTATTCTTCTAACATCAGACTGTGATTCTCATTTCCATTTACCCTTCTATATTCCTTCTTCCTGTCTTCTGAGATTTATTGCTAGGCACAGATTGTCCTTGTATCTTACAATGGTTGACTATTCTAAGAAGAGTGTCTCTCTGGTGTTAATATTCATCTTATGGGCCATTCTACTGTTGGATGCAAGTTGAACCATGAGACTGAGTTGTTTTGTTTTTTCCCTTTTGTCTTTTTATTAGTCTTATTTTATACTTGTTTATTTACAAAGTCCATATACATTGTTTTTCGCACCAGAGCGTTCCCATTTCCTTCAACACCCCCACCCCAGCAAATTGCGTAACACAATGATTAACACTCCATCTCCCCACACTTCCTCACCCCTCTACCCCTTGGATACTCATACACATTCTACAATAGAGGTCTTATGCAGTACGTGTTCTTATGGAACTGAGTTAGTTCACTTAGCATAATTCTCTCCAGTCCCTCCCCAGTTAGGCTGTAATTTAAAAATCATTGCTCCTGTGTGCTGCATGGTATTCCACTGTGTGAATATACCATAATTCCTTAATCCAGGCCTCCCAAAACTCTTGAACTTTGAAAAATGTCTATAGTTGTAAAGGGGGTGAGTTTGTCCCAGGTTTAAAGGGTGATAAAGTCTTTGGGCCTCCCTCAGTCTCTTACTGACAAGTAGTACTAGCTATTTTTATATTTTTGTATTCTGTTCCACATATTTTCCCCCCACTCTATCCAGGTTCTTCTATTGTGATCTTTTTAAGAGGGGTTAGCAGTGGTAGCTGCATATAATCTAGTTCTTCTAATTTCAGAGTAGTAGAGATTTTGGATAGAGTGGCCCATTAGTCTTTTTTGACTTTAATAATTTTTTAATTGTGATACTAACAAGTTTACAGAAGACTTGAATTTCCATTCATTCGTTGTACATTTTCCTCCCTACCCACCTCACTCTGCAGTTCACTTTTGTCTTTAAAAAATTAATTCATAGTTGAGTAATTTCCTCCCTCTCTCCCACTCCAGTCCACTTTGCTATGTATCTCTTGTTCTACATTGTTGTCATGCAAATAATGCCTAATCATATATTCCTTTTAAACTATTGGACCATTAATCTTTCGACTTTATTGTTTCCATGCATTTCCTCTCCTTCTTTGTACCAGATAGGGCGAAGCCAATAGTTGATACCTTAAATGACTGCTAGAAAGCTTTTAAGTCTCTTGGCACTAAGTAGGAAGGGAGAATGTAGAACATTGTCTTTGTGGACTATGTTATGCCAATTGACTTTTATGTTTCCTAAGACTATGGTCCCAAGGCCCTAGGAGCAGCACTCTTAGGGTGACTAGATAGTATTAGTAGGTTTATGTAGGTTATCCACATGTTGGCCCTGTTACATACATTGATATGTCAAGAGTATATGGGAATATGAGTGTAGAAATACTAATATACTAATATGAATGTAGATATATATTATCTATAAACTTATGTAAGGTTATAGTTGGAGTTTCATTTAACCTGCTCCAAAGTGTTAATTTATCTTGCCTGATACTGCCGGATTATATATATAATAAACCTTATCTCTTTTCACACTTAGTCTTTCTTATGCAGCTCTTTGTCATCTCCCCTTTATTTAAGGACCTTGTGATGATGCTTCCCTAATATATTGCCATTCCCTTCAGACATCTTACTATGTGTCTATTTAGTGATTTTTTTTTTTTGCTTACCTTTCCCTCTCTTCCAACCCTAGTAACTATTTAAGAATTTTCCTTTCTATGTATAAACCTTTCTTTAGTTTTTTATAATAGTGAACTCATACAATATTTGTTTTTTTATGAACAACTCATGCCAGTCAGCACAATGTCTTCAAGATTTACCCATGTTAGGTGGTATTTTCCAAATTCTCCAGTATTCTTCAGTGTTTCATAATAGTCTCTTGCGTGTGTATATATCATGGTTTGTTTATCCATTCATCCATTGATGGCTGTACAGGTTATTTCCATCGCTTTGCTATTGTAAATAATGCTACAGTGAATATAGATATGCACACGTTAGCTCATGCTATAGCTCTTATTTCTTTTAAGACATATACCTAGTATTGGAATTGCAACATCAAATATTACTTGTATTTCCAACATTTCAAGGAAATCTTAAAATATTTCCACAGTGGTTGCAACATTTTACAGTCCCACCAGCAGTGTATGAGTTTTAATCTTTCCACAACCTCTCTAATATTTGGTGATTAATAATATTTTTATAAACAAGATATAAAAATCAGTATTAAAAAATAAAATTCATTATTTTGTGTCCACTTTCTCCTATGACTTGATCACACTTCAATAATCCTTAGAGTTCTAATGGCTAGATTTTGGGGTTTTCATTTGTGATTCTATTATGAATCATGGCACAAAAATGTATGTACAATTGACCCTCCATATCCAAGGATTTTGTACATATGGAGTCAGTCAATGACATACAAAAATATCTGGGAGAAAAATTATTCCTTAAAAACAAAAACATCTATTAAATAATCAACTCAATCACTCAAAAGTTAAAAGAGAATGTAAAGTGTCGTTTACATATTGTATTATGGGAGAAGGGTATTATAAGAAATCTAAAGAGAATGGAAAGTAAATGGAAGGATGTATATAAGTTATATGCAAATACTATATCATTTGATATAAGGGATTGAACATCCTTGGATTTTGACATTTGTGGGAATACTGAAACCAACCCTATTCATTGCCATTCTATTGAGAAAGCATCTGTAGGTTTAATAGTGATAATAATCACCTTCACTGTTTTAAATAATGATTGGTGACAATCTTGCATTCATCTTGAAGCATTTGAGTAGATATCATGAAATGTGATGCTGTATTCTTAGGGCCATTTGAATTATGTAAAGCAATATTTCCCTGGGAGTCAAGCTTTATTTTCTTGAATTTTAAGTTGTTGCTATAATATTCCAAAATTCTGTAATCCTTATATTTACTATTATTACAGTATATTTAAAAAAAATCAAAACATCTCCATATCCCTTTTTGAGGACAGTCTTATTTCAACCTATCTTTGTTTTATTCATTTAAAGACTACTTATGCATTGACCTGATATTCTTCTTAGAATCTTTATTATTTTCTTATAAACTATAAATACATGAATAGAAAACAAGATTTTTAGAGAGATGAGAATTCTTCATTTATTATTTCCTGGAAATATTGTTAGCTAAACTCTCAGATTACTTAAAGTTAATACTTATTGGAAATAATGTTTTAAAATTTTCACCTGAAATCTACAGGTATAATTTGGATTCTTTTTTATTAAATGATTTACCATTGTCAATTTGAAGTTAAAAAAATCGGTATACAGTCTGTACAATTTGAAATAAAGTGTACGGTCTAGCCAGAATGTACAGCACTGGTGATCTAGTGACAAGAAGTTGTGATGCAATTTACCAGTTCAAATCCACCAGCTGCTCTGTTGTTACTCCTAGTTGACTCTCATTTGGTTTTTCCAATGACTGTAAGTTGCATAGAAGGATATTACCCATTTATCTTCTGTGGAGCAGCTGAATTCATTGAATCCTTTATCCTTGTTAGCTTAGAGTCACAAAGGATAGAGAGCCACACAACATAATAGTGTTGACTTTAGGTTTACCAGTTGATTATAACAGACATAGTCAGATAGTTTTCCCCTGTTATTCTGTTTCAGTAAAAGTTGAAAAAGGAAGCCCCATAAAATTATATGAAGGATTAAAAAGAATGGCTTTAAATGATAGATTTTGCCCATAAAATTAATTGACTGTGTATGTAAATCTCAGCACTAACAATTTCATACTTTTTGATAGAAAACTAGTAATCCATTTTCTCTGTTATGTTGTGTTAGAAACCACATTGTTAGAATAACCTTCAAAACTCTGCATTCAGTTACTATGGAAAAAATGTTCTTTTACCTATTTTTAAGTTTAAGCTTTTCTTGATTTAAAAAAGGATAAAAATAAATTACTATCATTTGTCTAGTGCTTATATCATTTTATTTAGGTTAAAAGAAATATTTTAGAATATTTAAAAGATGGAAAATCAAGAATTACAAAACCAAAAAGAGGCTAAAGGATTTAGAGGAAGAGACGTTCCTGGATATTCTATCATGACAGTTCTAGAGAAGAGTATTGAACACCATGGACTGCAAGGGAACTAACAGGTCTGTCTTGGAAAGAGTGAAAGAAAGCTGGTTGATCTTTGGAGGCAAGGATTTTGCAAACCGTCTCACATATTTTGTTCAGGTTGTTGGGTGGGGCCAGTCCTTGTAGAAGAACATAATGCTCTGAATGGTGGAGGGTCAGCACAAGAAAGGACTATCCTGGATTAGATGGTTTGACTCAGTGACTGTGGTAATGGGGTCAGATATGCCAGACATGGTGAGATTGGCTCAGGAGAGGGCAAAGCCATTCTTCATAGAATCAGTATGAGTCATAATAGATTTGAAAATACATAATATCAACAGTAATAATAACAACTACAACTAGTAAAAAGAAACTTTCTCACCTTATTATACCTGGTAAGAGTTTTTTAGATGCCAGTAGGTTGCCTGATACTAGTGTTTAATGCAGGTCAAGAAACAAAATTCCATTTTGGGGATTGCTTGGAAGAGTGTGTCAATCAATATGTCAATGATATTATTTATGTTACCAGTGAAGAATGGTTTAAATTTGAAAAGAATTCTAAGGGGATTTTATTGGCATAGACTTCAGAGTGAACCTAGCCTGAGAGACCTAATTCCCTAAACATTACAGATCAGATCTTCTAAACTAGAATAATTAAATGTATCCTATGAGACTTGGGCAGTAAGACAAATGTCCATTTCTAACCAATTTTTAAGGTTCTTTTGTTAATTTCCACTCACTTAAGTTAGTAACTTTTTATTAATTTTTTTAAAAGGGTTTAAAACGTCTTTATTATTTTTTCAATTGTGATTTTATTGAGAGTTTCAGAAA
>NW_006400106.1:316318-327651 GCF_000299155.1 Elephantulus edwardii | reverse complement strand
TTATCTTGTTTACTAGAATAAACTTTAATTTTTATTTAATTTTTTTTGTGAGTCCAAAAGCAGCTCTTGGGAGATCCTGTTCCTGAAAATACTCTCACATTTAGGAATCTTCCTTAATTCAAATTGGTACCATAAAAAAAGAAAATCAATCTCACTGTCAAGGAGGTGATTCCAACTTATAGAGACCCTCTCTTGAGTTTCCAGGTTAACAAATTCTTACAGATACATACTGCCCATCTTTTCCAGAGAAACAGCAGGTAGATTCAAGCCAATAACTATTTGAATAGCAGTCTAATTGTTCTGTCAGCTTCCTGAGGTTTGGGTGAAAAAATACCACAAAGCAGGTGGCTCAAAATGAAAGCTATGCTTCTGTCTATAGTCTTAGAGGATAGAAATGAGAATTCAACTCTCGGCAGTATTATGCTCTCCTCAAAGACTCTTGGGGAATATTCTTTCTTATCTTTCCAAGTTTCTGGTAAACTCGAGCATTCCTTGACTTACAGCAGCAGCTTAAATCCATCTCTGCCCCTCTTTTCTCATGTCCATCTCATGTCTATGAGAATCTCTTTATCATTTCTTCCTTTTTATTTTAAGGACACTTACTAGAATGCGTCAGGACCCAGTCTACAACAACATGGCCTCATACTAATCATTGTTAACATCTTCCAAAACTTAATTTATGTATAGAGGTCAATAGGGGCTAGAGATTAAAACTTCAGAATTGTCTTTTTAGGGACAACAAATAATTCTGTAACATTTATTACTAATTTTAAAGATGAATGTTTCTGTTAGGTGATATTAAGTTAGTTCCACCTCCTAATGATCTACTTACTGTACAATGAAACAAAACACTGCCATATGCTATGGAATTCTCAAAACAGTTGCTATGTTTGAATTTATTTTTATATCCACTGTGTCAATCTATCCCCCAAGGAGACCTTTTATTATGATTCCTTTCAGAGTGGCTAGTGATAGTAGCTGGGCACCATCTAGTTATTCTGGTCTTGGACTCATGGATGCTGAAGTTTGCATGGCCCATTAACTTTTTGGGCTAGTTATTTCAGTGATACTTGCTTTTCTTCCTTCTTCTTTGGTCTAGACTGAGAAAAACCAAGTTACGCTTTAGAGGGCTGTTCACAAGCTTCTAAGATCTCAGACGCTGTTCATCATAATAGGATGTACAATATCGTCTTTGTGGAAGGAGATTAGACAAGGAATATTAGTTCCTCTGAGAAAATGTGTGAGGTAGAAAATAGGAGTTTTATTATATACATGTTAATTTTGAGACATCTTGTTGCAAACCGCAACCCTTTACACAATGCCTGGAAGAAATGAACATAAAGAGACAAACGTTCACAGAAGACAAGACAGGACTGCCGCAAAGAAAAACACGCTCACACAGAAAGGACAAGATGCGGCAGACCCCGTGGGTCCGGGTTTATTAGAATACATAGGGTTTTAAGCAATGATCTCATTTTCTAGGGTTTCCATAGGATCATAATAAACAGTGATTTCATTTCTCAATTTTCTTAGAATCATAAAAAAATCAGTACAGAAACAACGTAGCAAGGGAGGACATCAACTCGGTTCCTTATGAAAGATGTTGCCTTTCACATGAAAAGAATCGGGAGACCGAAATGCCTTAAGATATATGATTAACGGGAAGAGAGACCTTAGAGTTCTCAGCCCGTTTGTGGAACAGAGGACAAAGGTTTCTCTTTAATTATTAAAAGCGAGTTACCGTTTGCAGGCTGAACTCTGAATAACCCCGAAGCCCACCTGCGTGCAGGCTGGACTTCCACCAATGGTGGCCGGTCCTCCTCACAACTAATGATGTCAGTATAAAGACTAAGGTGTGTTAACCCAAGGTGTCCTTCTCACTTCCTTGGTATGCATCTGAAAGTTGACCAATGACTAAGGATGATAGAAGAAGAAACAATGAATAAATAGTGATGTTGAAGAAGAATACTGAGTATCCCATAGACTGCCAAGAAAACAGACAGGTCTATTCTAGAGAAAGTGAAAGTAAGGTGTTCTTGTGGGCAAGGCTAGTGGTGAAATTCTGTCTCAAACATGTTGGGCTTGTGGTGAGGAGAAGCTGGTGTTTGCAGAAAGACCTCATACTTGGAACAGTGGAGGATAAATATAAGAGAGGAAGACTCCCAACAACTTGTATCAACACAGTCACTATTTCAATGGGCTCAATTGTAATGGAGATGGTGGAGATGGCACAGGATGAGGCAGGGTTCAGAGCTGCTTTTCATAAGCCATCTATGAGTCAACAGCTACTTGATGGCATAAAACAGTGACAACAATAACATTGATTGATTGATGGAAATTTGTAAAAACCAATTGGTTCAAACTGAGGAAGGGTGTATGCCAGGGATGTGTCATATTTCCATTACATTTAGATCTATACTTAGAACAGATGATCTGGGAGACTGGCTATATGAAGAAAAATATAGCATCAGGATTGGAGGAAGACTCATGAACAGTCTGCCTTACACAGATGGCACAATCCTGCCTGCTGAAACTGAGGAGGAGCTGAAGTACTTAATGCAGGAAGTAAATGACTGTAGCATTCAATATGGACTGAAGCTCAACATCAAGAAAACAGAGATTCTCACCACTGGGACAATTGACGTCATTATGATAGATGATGAAGAGATTGAGATTGCTTGGCTCCACAATCAACATTCTTGGTACCAGCAGACAGGAAATTAAAAGACAAATTGCATTGGGAAGGTCTGTTGTCAGAGAGAAACCTCTCCAAAGTACTGAAGAGAAATAATGTCAGTCTGGAGACTAAGGTGCATCTAATTCAGGACATGGTCTTTGCAATTACTTGGAATGTGTCAGAAAGTTGAACCATGACTAGGGATGTTAGAAGATGAATTGATGTCTTTGAGCTGTGGTGTTGCAGAAGAGTATTGAATATACCATGGACTGCTAGGAGAACAAACAGGTTCAGCCTAGAGAGGGTGAGACCAGGCTGCTTCCTGGAGGCAAGGATTCTGAAACTTTGTGTGACATACTTTGGACATGTTGCAAGGAGAGACCAATCCTTGGAATGGAACATCATGCTTGGGAAGGTAGAGGGACAGTGCAAGAGAGGAAGACCCTCGATGAGATGGATTGATTCATGACTGGGCTAATAGGGGTAGGTGTGTCAGAGACAATAAGGTTGGCACAGGATAGAGAAGGGTATAGAACTTGAACATATGGTAGATAAATGTCATGAGCCACTCAATGGCACATAACTTCCTTTAAAGAGATGAGGCTGAAGATTAGAATCATCAAAGTCATGGCACTGAGTAAACTCTTTAAAGGAGGGTGGGATGCCTGGGATAGAGCTCTTTTATACTCTGAAGTTTAGATTAGACCAGATTGTCTAGCATAATTGGCTGGTGGGAGGAGAAGATAGTGGTAGAAATTACAGAAATCATCTTGAAAAAGTTGAGGCATAATGCCATGTCAAGAATCTTTATTTTTATTAGGAGGCTATGAATAAACATAGGTAAATGAAGTGACTTAGTGAAATTTGAGGTTTAGAAAAATAACTCAGTGGTGCTTTATTCTTCATGAAAAATTTTATACATGATATGGCAGATGTTTACTGAGTACCTTTATGTATCATGCAAAGTTAGAGCTGAATTATACAGATAGATGATTTTAAGATAATATTCTTCTACTGAAAAAAGATAGAAGTGAATTTTATTCACTTTTCTGATCACGTTTGACTTGTTTATCAAGAGTTGATACAATACCAAGCGAAATGCTAGTCACTCATTCATTAGTTGCAATCAAGTTAGAACTGAATCATTGCTGATCCTTCATCAAGTTTCTGAGGCTGAAAATCACATGGACAGAGGTTGCCCATCATCCTGCTGAAGAGTGGCTGATAGATTCAAACTACCAGAGAGGAGTCACATTTCAGTTAGCAGGACAAATTCCTATGGACTGCACCACCAGAAGATCTACAGTGCAAGTGTTGTTGTTAAGTGTTGTCAGTCATGTACAATTGATCGTAACCCTATGAATAAAGATGTGAACCCTGTCCTATCCTGTGCCATTCTTAACATCTCTGACATACTCAAACCCATTGCTGCAGTCACAGTGTCAATTCATCTGATTGAAGGCCTTTCTCTTTTTCACTGACCTTCTACCTTTCCAAGCATGATGTCCTCCTTCAAGGAAAAGTCTATCCTAGTAACATGCCTGAAATATGTGAGATGAAGATTTATTATCTTTGCCCCTAAGAAGCACTCAAGCTGCACCACAGTCCTAGTAAGCAGTGGTAATTGAAAATAATATAAGGCCCAATATATGTTTACTATATGACTTGTCAATGTATTGAGTCATAAAAATAAATAATCACCATTAAAGTGACAAAATCTGCAGTTCAATCATACATGGAGAACTATGGAAGAACCAAAGGGGAATGACCTATGTTTTTTTTTCTCCTAAGAGAGTAAAAAAAAAATTCTCTAAACAAACTTCTATTTATATGCTAAAATAATAGTATAGATTAACCTTTAATAAGGATCCTTGGTGGCACAGAAGATTAAGTGTTAGAGTGCTAACCAAAAGACTCATGAATTGATGAGCTGCTCCATGGCAGAATGGTGAAGCCGTATAATTTTTAAATGATAGTTTGGATAACCTAAGAGACAACTCTGTTCTCCCCTGTGGATTTACTATGAGTCAGTATCAACTCAGCAGCAGTGTTTCAGGAACTTTTTTGTGGATACAGTTCAGCTGTGGAGAGCAAATCTCCATCTGCCAGGAATAACCTTTTCCAGACAGTCATTTTCTCCTCGGGAAGTAGTCATCACTGTCACCAAAGCATAGCAATCACAAGAAAGCATGACTCTTTCATTCCCTTTAGCTAAAATGATTCTCTGAAGCACAGAGACAGTGTACAGAGATTATTTATAGACACATTTGCTTGGATAGGGTACGGATAACCATCGGGATAGAAACACAGTAGTAATGTACAAGTAAAACACTTCTCAGATCTTTTCCCCACCAAGAAAACAAGTTGCCAGATGACTTTGACTGCATGATACATTTCCATGGATTTTTCCAGGCTCTGAGCAATATCTCATAGCTGGCTGTAATTCCTTTTCATTTTTGCTATTCACGATAACTTACTCTTATGAAGAAGTGAGGAAGGTATTGCTGAAATAATTTTTTACTGAATCCATTATATGTATTTAAAAATGGAAATATTTAAACTGTGGTCTTTTATTATTAGTAGTAGCACATTAATTATGATGTATCTCATGATAGCTCTGGTGGTATAGTGGCTAGTGAGGTGTGCTGGCAAACCCAAAGGTGGATGGTTCAAATCCTTCAGCTGCTCTGTGGTAGAAAGATGGGTAATCTCCTCTCATGTGATTTATAACCTTAGAAAACCTGCTGGAAGGCCAACCATGAATTGGTTTCAACTCAATGGCATATAACAACAGCAAAAATAATTTGATGATTGTGACAGATAAGGACACTGAAATAATCCAAAAGTTGTGATATTGATAATCATTTATATGAGTGAGTTGTTACCTTTGTGCTCATAATTTCCTGTTAGTTGCAAATTCTTCTTTTGTATCCCCAAATCTACCCCTGATAAATTGGCACTATCTTTTCCTGGTTACTTGGAACCCTAGTGCCGCGGGCTGCTCCAGTCGGGAGGGGCTTATAAGCCTGAGGTCTAGGGTCTCGATGAGGGAACACGAAGGTGGGTAGAAGTTCGGCGAAGGGACGATGAAAGAACACAAGACAAACAGTCAAGTGATCTTGATGATTTTATTTCTGAGTCATTCTAATTCCCCTTATTCTTTCTTCCCTTGCTTTTCCTTTTCCTTTTCCCTTTCCTTTCCTGCTTATTACATTTTACATGATACATTTATATTCCATTTTTACAATTAGAGGCTTAATCAACAGCCAGAAAAACAACAAAAACAAGAATAAAGTTTACATTATTTTCTTACACACAGCTATTTTTTATGGTTATGGTTCTTTGGAGAGCATGAAAGGCTATTCTTAATGGTCATGGTTCCTTGGTAATTGGAGAGCCTGGTAGACAATGGCTTTTCACTTAAACATTTTCTTTTTAAATCTGTTCTTCAACTGGTTTGGTAGCAAAGTTACAAAGTAAAAAAGTTACATTTTAAATTTAAGGTGATACATTTTACATTTTTAGCTAAATTTACAATATTATTTATTTCCATTCAAAAGACAACACTTTTACACTTTCCATTATTCCAGGGATGATCACTATCATAATAAAGGGGTTTTGGTTTATAAAAAAGATGTTTTGGGTCATAATATCACCTAAATTCATCATTCCAATCTCATGTTTCATGATTTATTTTACCACTTATACCTTTCATAACATCTTCCCTCTGGTCACTTTCAAACCTTTTGAAAAACATATCCCAAAAACCATGAGGGTGTTTTGCATTAAATTCATCATGTTTTCCAGTGTATGGAAGAGGTTTATCTGTAGGCTCTGGAATTCTGTAAGGGCCTCTTCCAACAATAGAGGGCTGCCACAAACAACCATTACCTAACTGATAAACAATTCTTCCACCTGGTGTTCTCATGGTGGGGGGCAAGGGTTTGGGTTTTTCCTTTGAAGGAGTTCTTACAAGCCCTAGAAATCTAGGAGTCTCCGGAGTGGTCATCTCTAGGATTTCTACCATTAATTCTTTTTTGTTATAATGCATCCATGAGTTCCCTTAAAATCATATTGTTCTTGAGAAGTTTTAGTAATGGTTAAAGAACCGGAGGTAATGTTTGCGTATCAAAGTCGTCACCTCCATTTAGTTCTTTCTGGGAACATCTAACAAACTTTTAGTAGGAACACTTTGTGTAAAGAACACAGCCTGTTTTCCCTGTCCCGCATAGAAAACACAAAGAGACAATAGAAGAGAAATTACAGAAAGGCCAAGAACAATCATGGAGAAAGCACACGTTCCGAGAGGCTGACTTCCTTGAAGTTTTCACCTCAATCGGTTGATTTTGTCATGCAGACTCCCTTGGAGTTCGTGTGGCACCCTAGACATAGCTCAGCTCCAGAAGGACCATGTCTACAAATGTGAATCATAAATGATGAGGCATTCTCGCTTTCTTATCTGACAGTTTACCTTTCTGTTATGTGATTGACATTAAGAATTCAAAGAATCCTGCCTTGCCCTTTAAGGATGCCCACCTTCCTCAGTACTTCAAAATTCCTGTTGTTGAATAAATTCTGATACACAATGATCCTACAGGTCATTATAGAATTGTTATATGGTTCACAAGGACATAAATCTTCACAGAAGCAGACTACTACATCTTTCTCCACATTAACAGTTAATAAATTTGAACTACTGACCTTTCTGTTACCAGCAGAATGTTTCTGGCAATGTATACGAGGCTCTTTATATCTTCAATAGAGCAATCATATTCAAATGAAGATCAGCATCTCTGTAAGAAACACACTTATATGATTTTCCAATTTCGCCAAGCTTCTTTGTTAAAGAAGCTATAATTTCCCCACTTTATTTATTTTTGTCTCCTTGTTAAAAAACACAGTTGACCATAGGAATAGGAGTTAATTTCTGGGTTCTCAATTCTACTCCATTGATCTATGTATCTGCCACTGCACCAGTACCATGCTATCTTAACCACCATGACTATGTGGTAGAATTTGAGATGAGGAGTGTAATGCTTCTTACTTTGTTTCTTTCTTTCCAGTAGTACTTTGCTTATTCAGAGTCTTTTTCTATTCCAGACAAAATGGAAAACTGACTTTTCCATCTCGTTGAAGAATAGATCTGGTATCTGTATTTGGATTGCATTGAACTTGTAGATTGCCTTTGATAGATTTGTCATTTTCATTATACTGAGTCTTCCTATAAATGAACGTGATATGTTTCTCCATTTCTCTAGGTCTTAGATGATTTTTTGCAGAAATGTTTTGTAATTTTCTTTGTATAGGTCTTTTGAATCTCTAGTTAAATTTATTCCTAAGTATTCCATCTTGGGATTCTTTATTGTTGTCAGGTGTCCTCGAGTTGAGCACAACTCATAGTAACCCTATGAACAAAAAATCTCAGCCCTGTCTTATCCTGCATCATCCTCACACTTCCTAACAGATAAAAGCCAATTGCAACAGTCACCACATCAAACCACCCGGTCGAGAATCTTCCTCTCTTTCTTTGACCCTCCACTATTCCCAGCATCAGGTCCTTCTCCAAGGAATAGCAACATGCCCAAATATGGGAGATGGAGCCTTATCATTCTTGCCTCTGAAGAGCACTCTAGCTGCATCCTCTCCAAGACATACTTGTTCTTTTGGCTCTCCATGGGATGGATGTTCAGTGCTCTTCTCCAACACCACAGCTCAAAGACATCAATTCTTCTACTGTCATCCTTTTTCACTGTCTAGACCTAAGATGCATAGCAAGTGACTGGAAAGACTAGCCTGAATCTAAGATCACCTTAGTCCTCCAACAGACATAATTTCTCTTCAGTAATACAGAGAGGTTCCAAGCTGCAGATTTTTCCAAGTAAAATGCATCTCCTTATTTCTTGCCTGCTGGTACTAAGGGCAGTACTTGTAGATCCAAGCAAGTTGAAGTTGTTGACAGTTTCAATCTCTTCTCTATGTATCATGATGTAGCCTATTGGTCCAGTGAAAAGAATTTTTGATTTTTGACATTGACATGCCATCCATATTAAAGGCTGCATTCCTTGATCTCCTGCAACAAGTGCTTCAAGCCCTCCTCATTTTCAGCAAAGAAGACTTTGTCATCAAAAAAAAAAAAAAAAGACTGTGTCATCTACATAGCACAGGTTATTGATGAGTCTACCTTCAATCCTGAGGCCACATTTGATTAGCTATTGTAATTGGTATTTTTTTTATTAGTCTTGTCTCTAAATTATCTTTATTACTGTAAAGAAATCCAACTGATTATTGTATGTTGATATTTTATCCTGCTACTTTCCTGAATTTGTCTACTATATCAAATAGTTTTCTTGCTTTATCTTTAGGGTTTTCTAAGTATACTTTCATATTATCTGTGTATAGAGATTTTTTTTTCTCCTCTTTACCAGTTTTGGTCCCTCTTATTTCTTTTTCTTGCCTTGTTGCTCTTGCTAAGATTTCTAATACAATATTGAAGAAGAGTGGTGATAGTGGATATTTTTGCCTAGTTCTCGTTCTCAAGGAAAATGTCTTTAATCCCTATTTTTCAATTTAAAAAAAAATTCTACTAGTTTATTTGCAAAATTTGAATACAAATTTGTACAAATTCTTTCAATTTCCTTCACCCCCTCACCCATCAAGTTGGACAACTCAATGATTAATTTCCCCCTCCCCCTGCATATCCACATCCCTCTGCTTCCAGCCTCTCCCACCCCTCTTGGATCCTTATACGTATTCTACAACAATGGTTTATACAATATTTATCCTTGTGGGACTGAGTTAGTTCACTCAGCATAATGATCTCCAGTTCCTCCCAAATTAGGTAATGATTTACAAAATCATTACTCCTGCATGCTGCATAGTATTCCATTGTGTCAATGTACCATAATTTCTCAATTCATATGTTTGTGGTTGGACATTTGAGTTGTTTCCAATGATGGTGAAAAATGCTGCTATATACATTGGTGTGCACATCTCAGTATGTGCCTCAGTTCTCATATTCTTAGGGTATATTCCAAGTAGTAGAATAGCCAAGTCATATGGAGTGTCTATGTTCAACTTTTTAAGTAAGCATCAAACCACCTTCCAGAATGGTTGTACCATTTTACAATCTCACCAGCAATGTATAAGAGTTCCTGTCTTGCCACATACTCTCTAACATTTATTACTTGCAGCCCTGTTAAACTTTGCCATTGTTACTGGAATGAGATGGCATGTCATTGTGGTTTTGATTTGCATCTATATTATTGCCAGGGATTTGAAGCATTTTTTATGTGTTTGTTTGCCATTCAAATATCTTCCTCTGTGAAAATTCTTTCCATGACTTTTGCACATTTTGTAATTGAGTTACCAGTCTTTTTCTTGTGGTGGTCCAGGAGTATTCTGTAAACATTTGTTATAAGACTCTTGTCTGAAATGGTATTACCAAATGTTTTTTCCCAGTCTGTAGAGTTTCCCCCCACCCTGTTGGAAAAAGGTTTTGATGTGCACAGGGATTTAATCTTTAGAAGGTCCCATTCATCAATTTTATCCTGTTTAGAGTGTGCATTTCTGGTTATATTGTCTCTTTATACCTTGGACTAGCACTTCTAAGTTTGATCCCAGTTTGACTCTTAGGAACGTTATGGTTTTGGACTTTACTCCCAGGTCTCTAATCCACTTGAGTTGATTTCTGTGTATGGTGTAAGATGTGGATCTTGTTTCAGCTTTTTGCAGGTAGAAGTCCAGTTTTGCCGGCACCATTTGTTGACGAGGTTATCATTTCCTCGTTTGATAGCTTTGATTGCCTTGTCAAATATCAGTTGACCAAAGATCAATGGATCTATTTCTGGGTTTTCAATTCTGTTCCATTGGTCTATGTGCCTGACACTGTACCAGTACCATGCTGTTTTGGTTACTCCTGCTGTGCAGTGGGTTTTGAGGTTGGGGAGTGCTTTGCCTCCAACCTCATTTTTGTTTCTCAGAAGTGTTTTCTTGTTCTGAGTCTCTTGTCTCTCCAAACAAATTTGAAAATTTCCCTTTCTGTCTCTTTGAAAAATGAATTTGGTATCTGGATTGGGATTGCGTTGAACATGTGCATTTCTGCAAGACACAATAAAAGACTCAAAGAAATGGAGAAATATGCCATGTTCCTGTATTGGAAGACTCAATATGGTGAAAATGACAGTCCTACCAAAAGCAATCTACATGTTTAATCTCTATTGAAAATAATGTTGGCCCTGAGTTTTACATATATATTTTTCACTATGTTGAGGGAATTCCCTTTCATTCCTATTTTATTCAGTGTTTTAATCTGGAAGGGGTGTTGGATTTTGTCAGAGGCTTGTTTTAAATCAATCAGCAGGAATGTGTGGTTCTTGTTCTTAAGCAAGACTTGCATCTCACATCATACACAAATACGAACTCAAAGTGTGTTAGGGATCTAGAAGGAAAACCTAAGGCTATAAAATTCACCATGTAAAAATTAGAAACAACTCTAGAAGTACTGATCTGCTGCTTGAGCAGACTTTTGGGCATAATTAGAAACCTATATTCAGGAGATAGGTGGAAACTACAGAACAATCTCACTGATTTCACATGCAAGCAAGATTTTACTGAAGATTATCCAAAAACGACTGGAACAGCACATCAACAGAGAGTT
>NW_006400106.1:289776-315263 GCF_000299155.1 Elephantulus edwardii | reverse complement strand
TGGGATAATTGGGATGGGAGTGTCAGAGACAGTGCGATTGGCACAGGACAGAGCAGAGTTTAGGGCTGTTGTACATAGGGTCGCTATGAGTCACAGGTGACTCGACGGCACATAACAACAACAATAACATATTCAGGAGAAATTAAATAAAAGGATGGAACTTTCTGGAAACCAAGTCTTTATGCAGATCAAGAACTTCTCCAAAAGGATAAAAGAACTGGAAAAAAAATTTGGTATTGATATATATGGTAACTTGTATCTAAAATATTTAGAATACTACGCCACCTCAGCAAGAAAAACATAAACAACCCAATTGCAAAATGGGAAGAAGATATGAATAGACACTTCACCAAAGAAGAAATTCAGATGGTAAACAAAAATATGAAGAGATGTTCAAATACCCTAGCTATCAGAGAAGTGCCAATTAAAACAATTATGCTATATCATTTCACCGCAGCAACAAAAACAATGTTCAATAGGGCATCACACAATAAATGCTGGCACAGTTGTGGAGAGATTGACTCTTATTCATGATGGTGGGGATGTAAAATTGTACAACTACTATGGAAGACAATCTGATACTTTCCTAAAATGTTGGAAACTTAAATACCATTTGAGACAGCTATCCTATTCCTGAAAATATACTCTAAATAAACCAGAACTGTAACTTGAAGAGATGTGGGCATTCCATTGTATAAGGAGCAGATAAAATGTAATGGTAACTGAGTCAGACTTTTACCTGCTTCATAAAATGAAGCTATCTTGATAAATTATACCCACAATCGTGAACAAATAGGGACATGGTTATACATGCCACTCCACTAGCTCATGCACCTATTTCTACCAATCATTGAGTCCAATGTTTATTGCCACTTGACACATAGACGTTACTCACAGTTGTGAGGTTTATTAGAAAATAGGTCAGAGAGTGGAGGAAGCAAAAACTATCATTCAATGTAAATCCAGGTTTAGTCCAGTATTCTCAAGCTATAGCAACAAGACACAATTCCTCAATTAGTTGAGATAACTTCTCCGTGAACAAGTGAAAATCTATGTTCAGTTTAGCTGCAGAAATGCACCTCTAGTTTCTTCAATCATCCAGCAAAGAAAACCTTTAACTGCAGCTCAATCTCCAGGTTTCTTCTGGTTATACTTTGCCACAGTCTTTTCACAGTAGTGCCACTCTCTCTTCATCCTCTCTTCACTACCATCTCTCACAGTGTGGAAAGTGCTCTCGTATATTGGTCCCACAGTTGTTGGTGACTTACAAGGCCTTGTGCCTGCATTTAAGAAGACTGGAGACCTTGCCTACAATGGGGTCTAATGCAATGAATAGAAAAGCCTATTTTCAAGGTTTCTGACACCACATCCATGCTTATTGTTGCATTACTCACAATAGGACAGAGAAGGAAGAAGTCCAACTGTTCATCAAGAAACAAATGGATAGAAAAAAAATTCTGGTACATTTACACAATGAAATATTATTCAGCATAGAAAAGCAATGAACTTACAAAACACTAAACAACATGGATAAGCCTGGAAGACATTATGCTGAGTTAAATATCTTGGTCACAAAAGGACAAATACTGTATAACCCACTGAAATAAAATAGATATGATATGAGGGTTTAGAGGGAAAATACAAAAAGAGTGAGTAGATAAAGAACACTGCATCGGAGTAGATCAGAAGAAAGAATATCTGAAAGAAACATGATTAAGCATTATATGTACAACAATCTGAAATAAGAGTTGCATTACAAAGTGAAGTGGAGGAGAGGGAAGTGAGGAGAAGGAGAGAAATGTGCAAATTAATGAGAAACCAGCATTTTAGTAAACTTTATTAAAATCACAATAAAAAAACCAAACACATCTAAGATAACTGTAATTATTAGGAATCATTGAGTTGATTCTGACTCATAAAAATGTTATGTACAACAGAATTAAATCTTTCCCAGTCTTGTGCTAGCCTCACAATTTCTCTGAATGTCCAGGTTATCAGAGTAGTCAGAGTGTCAGTCCATCTCCTTGAGGGTCATCCTCTCTTTCTCTGACTTTTTTCTAAGTGTGATGTCTTTTTACAAGGAATGGTACCTTCTGATATCACAAAGTATCAGGGAGCTTTGGTGGCCTAGTTGGCATAGAAGACATAAAACTACAATAGAATATATGGACTTGGTGACAGAAATGAAGTTGGAGACAGGATGATAGAATTTTGCACAATCAACAATTTATTAATTGCAAAAACGTTTTACAAGAAACATAAACGCAGGCTATATACATGGATTTCACCTGATGCATAAGAATCAGATAGAATATATCTGTGGAAAGAACCTCTGGAGTAGCTCAGTATCAGCTGTGAAAACTAGGCCAGGTGCTGATTGTGGAACAACTACTCATATGCAAGTTTAAGCTGAAGTTAAGGAAAGTGAAATCAAGTTCATGTGAACCCAAATGTGACCTTTAGTCTATTCCACCTGAATTTCAGAACCATCTCAGGAACAAGTTGGAGGCCTTGAACACTAATGAGCTATAAGGTCAGATGAGTGATAAGAATATCATCCCGGAAGAGTGCAAAAGGTCATTGCAAAGACAGAGGAGGAAGACCAAAATGGCTGTCAGAAGAGATTCTGAATATTGTACTAAATAGCTGAGAAGCCAAAGCAGAGGGAAGAAATCAATACATTAAGGAACTGAAGAGATTTCAAAAGGAAGCACGGCAAAACAAAGTAAAGTTTACAATCAAATGTGCAAAGAGCTGGAATCAGAAAAATCAAAGGGACCGAAGTCACTCAGCATTTTTTAAGCTCAAGGAACTGAAAAAGAAATTCAAGCCTTGAGTTGCAATACTTAAGGATGCTTTGGGCAGAATATTAAATGATTCTGCAAGTATTGAAAGAAGATGGAAAGAGTATACAGAAACATTATACCAAAAGGAATTGACAAACACAGAAGAATTTAATGAAACAACATATGAGCAAGAGCTTGTGGTGATGAAGGAAGAAGTTCAGACTGCTTTGAAAGTATTGGCTAAGAATTGGGGGAGAAAGTTGGCGTTGGGAAGATTTGCCTGTGTTGCAACGAGAAAGGGAAGCCCTTCTACCCCACGGAGGCCGTCCAAGCGCACATGAACTGACAAGAGCCACTGTAAGTTCTTCACAGATGGTGACTAAGCTCTGGAATTTGCGGACTTCTATGATTTGAGGAGTAGCTATCCTGATCACAAGGAAGGGGACAGCACTGAGGAGGCTTAGGTGTTTCCCTCTGACAGGAACGTGGAATATGATGACTACACCCAGGAGCTGATTCTGCCTCTGATTCCTTGATGCAATACTACATCAGCACTTTGGGTTGTCAAGAGCTGTGGCAGTTGCTAAAAATAAGAAGACCGTGGACAGAGTCCTCCAGCAGTACCCAGCCCTGGGTTGGACTGGCAGCACAGGTGCAGCCCTTATGCGAGAGCGGGACATGCAGTATGTACAGAGGATGAAGTCCAAGTGGATACGGAAGACAGGGATGCAGAACAACGCCACCAGGCAGATGCACTTCCGAGCCCAAGTGCGGTTCTGAGGGGTCAGGGATCCTGTGCAAGCTCCCTGTCGCCTGAGCACTAGTGGAGGGTTGGGGACACCGCCTCCTTGGTGCTGCTGCTCCCTGTATTTCATCCGTTCTGACCTCATAATAAAAGTGGTTTTCAGGGGGAAAAAAGGCCTCAGAAATTGATGGTATACCAACTGACATATTTCAGCTAATAGATGCTGCCCTAGATGTGCTCACCAAGTTGTGCAAGTTGTGCCAAGAAATCTGGAGAACACCCACTTGACCAATTGACTGGAAGAGATCCATATTTGTTCCCATTCCAAAGAAAGGTGATCCCTCAGAATGTGGAAATTATTGAATATTATCATTAATATCACATGCAAGCAGGATTTTGCTAAAGATTATAAAAAATGATTGGAACAGCACATCAACAGAGAACTACCAAAAGTGCAGGTTGGGTTTAGATGGGGTGGTAGTACTATGGAGATTGTAGCTAATGTTAGGTGGATCTTAGCTGAAAGTAGGGAGTACCAGAAGAATGTCTATGTTTGTTTCCTTGATTATGCAAAGGCATTTGACTGTGTGGATCATAACAAACTGTGGCTGACTCTGAGAAAAATGGGAATCCCAGAACGCTTGATCGTGTTAATGTGATACGTATACTTGGACCAGGAGACAGTCATCAGAACAGAGCAAGGAAACACTGCATGGTTCAAAATTGGGAAGGTTGTACACCAGGTACTTGTCCTAACTCCATGCATTTTCAATCTTTATGCAGAACAATTTATCCAGGAGGATGGGCTCTATGAGGAGAAATATGGTATCAGGATTGGATGAAGACTCATCAACAATCTATGTTATGCAGATGACACAATCCTGCTTGCTGAAACTGAGGAGGACCTCAAGCATTTGCTGTGAAAAGCCAGCGACTGCAGTCTTCAGGATGGATTGAGGCTCGATATCAAGAAAACAAAGATTCTCACTACTGGGCCTAATGGCAGCATCATGATGGATGGTGAAGAGCTTGAGATTGTTCACAGCTTTAGTTTGCTTGGCTCCACAGTCAACACTCTTGGCACCAGCAGCCTGGAAATTAGAAGATGTATTGCAATGGGAAAGTGCTGTTAAGAGACCTCTCTAAAGTACTGAAGAGCAATGATGTCAGTCTGAGATTACTGTGTGCCTGATATATGACATGGTCTTTACAATCACTTGCTATGCATCAGTGAGCTGGACAAGAATTAGGGATGATAGAAGGAGAGTTGATGTCTTTGGGCTGTGGTGTTGGAGAAGATATTGAATATACCATGGACTGCTAAGAAAATGAACAGGTTTGACCTGGAGGGGGTGAAGCCAGGCTGCTCCTTAGAGGCAAGGATTCTGAAGATTCGTTGACATATTTTGGACATTTTGCAAGGAGAGACCAGTCTTTGTAGAGGGATGTCATGTTTGGGAGAGTGAAAGGATAGCACAGGAGAGGAAGATCCTTGATGAGATGGATTGATTCAATGACTGGGGTAGTGGGAGGTAGGTGTTTAGGGCTGTTGTTCATCGGGTTGGTCTGAGTTGCAGATAACTTAATGGCACATAGCAACAACAACTAGAAGGGGTGCTTGACATGGGTCTTAAAAGAAAAGTAGAAGATTTATAGGTGGGAAAGGGTTTGAAATGTAATGGTAACCAGAATTTACATGAAATTCAGAGACACGGGATTTCAGGAGGTGCTAAAAGTATGAAAAGTAATCTGTAGTCTGTCTAGAGTGTAGGCCATATTAAAAAATCTGATACTAATTGTTATGAGTCATTGACCCAATAGTTAATCCAGTTTTGACATCCTGTGTATGAAATATATACAGAATGAATTAACTATTCATAAGGAGAAGTTCTAAGTCATTCTGTAAATACTAGGCAAGATCTTTTTTATTTACTAGTGGTAGATTAAGAACCAGAGATTTTCTAAAATAGAGGTACAAATTAAGAGACAAAATGTAGAGGAATAAACAATTTTCAACAGAGAAATTTATAGCTGGAAATTTAGAACACTTAATTTTTTCTTTCCTTCTTTCAGTACAATTTTAAATTTTGTATTATTTTATTGACATACATTGTGGAACTATCATGTGCTAAGTACCATGTTTAATAGTAAACAGAGAAGAAATGGTATGCCTTTCTCTTAGAAAATTGAGGGGAAAACAGGTATTATCCAAATGAATGCAAAATTACAACTTCATTATTACTCAGACAAGATCCTTAGAGATACAAGATTTGTATAGAATGGTATACCCTAGTCTGAAAAGTATGTATAATGTCATGATTAATGTTTTGGGTCCTAGTACCAGGCTGCCTATATAAATGTTGACTCTACCACTTTCAATTTGATATTGAGGAAATTGTATAGCCTTTCTATACTCTAATTTTCCATCTAGAAATAAATATATCGTGGATTATAGAGTGAAAATAGAGAGTAAAATTTAGTTTTGAATTTTTAGTGGAAAAATAAGTGTAAATCACTTAGAGGAGATTCTGGTACATAGTAAGTTATTGTGAAATGCCGTAACATCAAGTATAATTCTGAGAGATCCTATGAACAACATATCTGAATGATGCTATATTTTGTGCCATCCTCAACATCTCTGACACCTAGTGCCTATTGCAAAAGTCATCATGTAAGTCCATCTCCTTAAGGATCTTCCCTTCCTTTGCTGTTCATCCATCTCTCCAAGCATGATGTCCCTTTCCAAGGAATCAACTCATTTAGCTACACCTCCAAAGTATGAGAGATGAAGCTTTGTCATCTTTGTTTCCAAGAAGCACTCTGATTGTACTCTTTTCAAGACATATCTATGTGTTTTTTTCTGGCAGTCCACAGGATATCCAGTACTCTTCTTCGATATCACAACTCAAAGACATCAAACATTCTTCTGTCATCTTTATTCATTGTCTAGCTCTCTGATGCATAGCAGGAGATTGAGGAGACCATGGTGTGAATTAGGCACACCTTTGTTTCCACACTAACAGTATTTCTCTTCATAATTTTTGAGAGGTCCCTGACAGAGGCCTTTCCCAATGCAATACACTGTTGATTTCCTGACTGCTGGTACCACAGGTGTTGTAGATTCAAGCAAGATGAAATAATTGACAGCTTCAATCCTTTATCCTTCTGTCATAATGTTGACTATTGGTCTGTTTTCTTGATGTTGAGTTGTAATCCACATGAAAGCTATAGATCTTGATCTTCTGCGGTAAGCTATCCATGTCCTCCTCACTTTCAGCCAACAAAGTTATGTTATCTCCATAACACAGGAGGTTGATGAGTCTTTCTCCGATTATGATGCCGTATTCTTCTTCACAAACTAAGCATTTTGAATTATTTGCTCAGCATATATATTGAATACGTAGGTAGAAAGGATATAACACTAACACTCTTCCTGATTTTAAACCATGCAATGTTCCCTTGCTCCTTTCAGAAAACTGCCTTTTAGTCTAGGTATAAATTTTATATGAGTATGTAAAAATAGCAAGGGTCATGTGAAAATAGTCATATCTAATCTTTACCAACTCCATAAAGAGGAATTGTCCTAGTCAACAACACTTACAACAAAACAAATTCCTATGTGGTCAGACATGTCCCTATGTTCTCATGCTTCTTTCTTGTCACCCTAACACCAGTCTTACTGCATTAGAGGATCCAAACCCAATGCAATAGCTCACAGACCACTCAAAATAATATTGGGGAAATTTAAAGGCTAGAATTCAAGTTAGTACTGGAGTACCTTTAAGAGAGTTTCTGAAATTTGCTAACTTGCACCTCAGAGTGGAGCCTCATGACTTTCGGCCAGTATTGAAAAATTCTTAGTCTTACCCATATTGCCTCTGCTCTCCGCAGTCCTTCAACAAGCTTGGACAAAAGGCTTTTAGCTTTGATCCAATGATGTAGCAGTCCCAAGGCCACCTGTCTCTTATCAGGTCTATGGTTCTCTGCTACGGCTGCCATAGCTGTTGTTCTTGTAGAGTTTACTCTGGCTGGCACAAGAATCTCTGGTTCTGAAGGATATACAACATTCTTTTGCTTCTTCTTTTGTTGATGGGGAAGATCCTCCAATTCTGCTTCTGGATCTGTTCAATTTAGAGGTTATATTTGCCAATTCCCTTGTAGATGGGCTAACACATCCTATTCTCATTTTCCTGCTAATCCACATGGCAACGTAAGTTAATAGCTGTTGTTGTTGTGTGCCATCAAATCAGAACTGACCCACAGCTTACCCTCTAGTGAATTTTTAAAGACAATTAATAGCATGGAAAGAAATTGTTCATACTATTCCTAAACTTAGTGAGTAGAGAAGTCATTTTGGACAATAAAATTAATACCACAGAGCACAATTAAGTGTTCTAAGATTAAGTGTTCTATGTTAACTATAACTTCTTATGATTAAATCAAATACCTTTGTGTAGTGCGTAAGACACAAATAAACATTCTCCTGGTCTTCTTTGCTTTCAGCAAGGATCAATCAGATATCAGCAGTGATATCCCTGGTGCTGTAGCCTCTTCTAAACTCAGCCCTTATTTCTGGTAGTGCCCTGACAATGTACTGTTCTAGCTACTTTTCGATGACCTTCAGCAATATTTTGTTTCCATGGGATAGTAATGATATTGTTTGATAATTTCTACATTCTCTTGGATCACCTTTCTTGGTAATGGGGATAAAGATGGATCCCTTCTAATCAGTTAGCCAAGTAGGCATTTTCCAAATTTTCTGGAATAAACTGATAAGCATATCCAGGGCTGCATCTGATAGTTGAAACCTATCAGTTGATATTCTACTGATTCCTGGAGTTTTATATTTTTATTAATGTCTTTAGTGCAGCTTGAACTTCATCCTTCATTATCATTGGCTCTTGTTCTTAGAACACTTTCTGAAATTTTTCAGTGTCAACTAATTCTTTTTGGTACAGTGATTCTATGTATTTCTTCTTCCTTCTTCATTTTTTTTTTAATGTTTCCTGGATCATTGACGATTGTGTCTATAGCATCTCATAGTATTGCAACTTGAACCTTGACTTTGTTTTTTTAGGTTTTTCGGCTTGAGAAATGACAAGCAAGTTCTTCCCTTTTAATTCTCTGATGCTTGCTCTTTGCACATTTTGCTATCATATTTTGCTTTATATTCTCAATCTGTCCTTTGAAATCTTCTGTTCAGCTCATTTACTTAGGCATCTCTTCTTTTTGTTTTGACTTCTTGAAACTCTAATGCAATTTTCATAGTCTCTTCGGAAGTACATTTGGTCAATGCTAAATACTATTATTACTACTATCATTGCCATTATGGTTAGAAGAATAATAGCAGAAAGCAACCAACAAATGCTGGTGAGGTTGCAGAGAAACTGGAACACTTCTTCACTGTTGATGGGAGTGTAAAATTGTGTAACCACTTTGGAAGGCTGTATGGTGCTTTCTCAAAAGGTTGCAAATAGAAATACAATTTGAGCCAGCAAGTCCACTTCTGAGAATTTACCCTAAAGAAACCATAACCACTACCCAAGCAGATATATGCACACCCATGTTTATTGCAGCTTTGTACTCAATAGCAAAGAGCTGGAAACAACCCAAGTGTACATCAACAAATGAATGGATAGAGCAGCTCTGGTATAGTCACACAATGTAATACTATGCAGCACTGAAAAACAAGGAACTCATAAAATATTATGCTAAGTTGATGACCCTAGAGGAAATTATTCTAAGTGAAATATCTCAGTCACAAAAGGACAAATATTGCATAGGGCCACTATTGTAAAACAAGACTGACATTGGGATTGAGGGAAGACAGAGAAGAAGGGGAGGAATGATGTATACTGCATTGCAACAGATGAGGGAGAGAACCGTTTCAAAGGGATATATGATTAGGTATTATTGTCATGACAAGAGTCCAGAATGAAGGCTGTACAGTGGAGTAGACTTGAGGGGAGGGATTGCATAGCAATGAAAGAGTTTTTCTTTTAATCATCAATGAGAAAAGTGAATTGGTGGGCGGGGGTGGCAGGGAGAAAAGCGCAACAATGAATGACTGGAAAGCCTAAGTCTCTGTAAAATTTCATTACAATTAATTAAAAAAACCATAGCCAACACATAATAGTCATAACAAAGAAATAATGATTGAATTTAGAACCAGGCTAAACAAAAGTTATCAAGAAAAGTTGGAATGAGTCATGAGAAAAAAAATCTATATACAAAGATCCTATTTTTGGAGAGACTATGATGGGTTCAAGGAATTAAATAGATCAGTGAAGTATAGAAATTATAAATAAAAAATGATACAAGAAAAGGGTAGATAAGTTGCATGTTGTTGTTGTTGTTATGTGCCGTCGAGTCACCTGCGACTCATAGCGACCCTGTGTACAACAGCCCTAAACCATGCTCTATCCTGTGCCAGTCTCATTGCCTCTGACACACCCATCCCGAGTACCCCGGTCACTGAACCAATCCACCTCATAGAGGGTCTTCCCCTCCTGCGCTGTCCCTCTACTCTACCTAGCATGATGTCCCTCTCTAAAGACATGTCTCTCCTTACAACATGTCCAAAGTATGTCAGGCGAAGCCCCAGAATCCTTGACTCCAAGGAGCAGCCTGGTTTAACCCTCTCTAGGATGAATCTGTTTGTTTTCTTGGCAGTCCATAGTACATTCAATACTCTTCTCCAGCACCACAGCTCAAAGGCGTCAATTCTCCTTCAATCCTCCCTAATAATTTTTTTTTTTTGCAAGTTGCATGGGGGAAATATATTTCAAACAACATAAAAACTATTATATCTTCATTTTAAGAACAATAAAAATTCATGGAAAGATTTTATATTGAAGTCTGATATGATCAGATCTATGTTTTTTAAGTTAATTCCAGACTGAGGCATAATGAAAATATTGGAAATTCTCCAAGTTGTATGTGAACAGACAGGGTTCCTAGAATTTCAGAAGGCACATTATGGTCATAGTGAATAAGCAGTGGAGATAAGAATGGGATGCTCACATTGGAGAAATATTCAGAAGGCAAAATAGCAAGACTCCCTTATTGATTAGATAATAGAGTTCAAAGGAGGATTTTAAATGTTGGCTTAAAAAATTCTGGCTTATTGAGATTAAAAAGACTGGAAAAGAATCAGATTTGAGGAGGAAAGAGAATAGGTAGTAAGTTAGATTTTTTTTTTTAAACACATTGAATATGAGGTAAAAAGCCCTGGTAGGATTATTGTTGTGACTGTTATGTCCCTTCAAGTTAGAATTGACTCATAACTCATCCTGAAGTGAGATTTCAAAGGTTTTAAAACATATGGGAGGTGATTGCCTATCTTTCTTTCCTAGATCAGCTGTTAAATTTAAACCATCTGCCTTTCTTAACACTAAGTCATCAGAATTGATGATGAAAGGCCTTTGAAATTTCTAAAATTATAAGCTAGATGAGACAACTGACTGCAAGTTGATGAGAAAAGATGCATTTTCTAGTCATTTCACTAGAGTTGTATCTGACGAGAGCATAGGGAGAAAATTGCATGCTCTGACATTGATTCTTATTGATAGAACCCTGTAGGACAGAATAGAACAGAAATATCACTATGAGGACATGAGTCATAAAAACCACACTAGATAGAATTGTCAGTGGTGTGACACCAAAATGACTGTAAAACTTTTATGCAGTGTTTCATCATAAATTCAACATTTTTTATAAAAATATTATAACAGTTATAATAACAAAAATTTGTAAGCCCAGTTTACATGTACTTTAGCAAGGCTAACAATTTATTATAATTTGCTTATTTAAAACTTCTGATGCACTCTGGTCAGAACTACCATGATTTCTCACTTATGATTCTTTGAATCACATAGTTTACTTCACTACAAGCACATCTGGTTTTTGTTGTTGACAATTCTTCCTCTTTCTTTTTCTTTCAGTTGACTCTCCTTATTTAATCTTAATATGTATCTATTATCTCACTCCAAAGTTCTAAAGAGCAAAGATGTCAGTTTAAATATTAATGTGTACCTGGTGCAAGTTGTGGTGTTTTTAATTGCTTGCTGTTGCTTCTGAAAGTTTGACAATGAAAAATGAAGACTGAGGAGAAATTCACACCTTTGAATGGTGGTGTTAATGAGAGTACTGGATATCCCATGGCCTACCAATAGAAGAAACAAATATATCTAGAAGAAATACAACCAGAATATTCCTTAAAGTCAAGAAGAGTGAAGCTTTTTCTCACTTACTTTGGAAATATTTTCAGGAGGAACCAGTTCTTGGAGAGATACATAATACTAGAAAACGCAGAGGGTCAGCAAAAGAGAGGAATATTGACAAGGAGACAACCACAATGAGATTGAGCATGCCAGAGATCATGAGGACAGTGCAGGACAGGAGAAGTTTCAGATTTGCTGCTTGCTCATAGTGTTGCTATGAGTTCTAGTAGACTCACTAACACTTATTATTGTAGTTATGTGCTGTCAAGTTGACTATTACCCATAGCAACTCTGGACCATAGCTCTGAACCCTCTCCTGCCCTGAGATAGTCTTACTATCTCCGACACACCTACCCCATTATTCCACTTAGTTTGTCAAGTCATCTCATCCTGGGTCTTCCTTTCCTGTACTGTCCCTCCATCCTTCCAAACATGATGTCTGATGTCCTTTTCCAGGGACTGGGTCCCTCCTGGAAACATACCCAAAATATGTGATATGGAGCTTCAAAATACTTTCCTCCAAGGAGCAACTTGGCTTCACCCTTTCCAGGACAGTCATGTTTATTCCCTTGGAAGTCCATGATTTGTTCAATACTCTTCTCAAGCACTGTAATTCAAAGTCATTGATTCTTCCTCTATCATCCTTTTTCATTCTCCAGCCTTTTGAAAAGTAGAAAGTAATTGCAAAGATCATGGCCTGGATTAGGCACCTCTTAGTCTCGAGACTGACATTGTTGCTTTTTAGTATTCTGGAGAGGTAGGTCCCTGACAGCAGATTTTCCCAATGCAATTGTTCTTTTGATATTCTGACTGTTGGTGCTAAAAGTGTTGATTGTGGAGCTGAGCAAACTGTAATTCTTAACAACCTCAATCTCTTCTCCATCTATCATAGTGCTATCTTCTTGATGAAGAAGCTTGAAGGAGCTCTGGTGGCCTAGTGGTAAGAAGTTGCTAACACGTGGTTCAAGGCCACAAGCTACTCCAAGGGAGAAAGAGGGGTGGTCTCCTCCCATGTAAGTAACTGCCAATGAAAACCCACAGAAGTGTCAGCTATTGGTGAGTTCTAACTCAAGAGTATGCAAAAACAACTTAACCATACTTGTATTTTTGTTGTTGTTATGTACCATCGAGTCGCTTACGTCTTATAGGGACCCTATCTGTCCTGTGCCAATCACACTGTCTCTGACACACCCATCCCGATTTCCCCAGTCACTGAACCAAGCCACCTCATAGAGGGTCTTCCCCTCCTGCACTGTCCCTCTACCCTCCCAAGCATGATGTTCCTGTCCTAGTACCAGTCCCTCCTCACAGCATGTACAAAGTATGTTAGACGGAGCCTCAGAATCCTTGCCTCCAAGGAGCCACCTGGTTTAATCCTTTCCAGGATGACCAAGGGATCGTTCTCAGGTCGAGTAGAGGGGGCAGAAAGAAAGAATCAATTAGCCATACTTGTTGTTGTTGTTGTTGTTATGTGCCGTCGAGTCGTCTGCGACTCATAGCGACCCTATGTACAACAGCCCTAAACTCCGCTCTGTCCTGTGCCAATCGCACTGTCTCTGACACTCCCATCCCAATTATCCCAGTCACTGAATCAATCCACCTCATAGAGGGCCTTCCTCTCCTGCGCCGTCCCTCCACCCTCCCAAGCATGATGTCCCTCTCTAAGGACCGGTCTCTCCTCACAACATGTCCAAAGTAAGTTAGACTTACTTACAAAAGGAAAAAGAAACAAATGAATAAATGCCCATAGATAGATGGATTCATTTCTGGATTGTCAATTCTGTTCAATTGGACTAAGAATGTGTCATTGTACCAGTGCATTGTTGTTTTGGTTATTACAACTATGTAGTAGGTTTTGAGATCAGGTAGTGCTTTTCCTCCCCCTTCATTTTTGTTTCTAAGAAGTGCTTTAGTTATTCAAATTCTCTTTCCCTTCCAAATGCATGTGCCTATAGACTTTTCTATCTCTTTTAAAAATAAATTTGGTATCTGTTATTGTGATTGGGTTGAACAGGTAGATAGCTTTTGGTAGGATTTTCATTTTCGCTATATTGAGTTTTCCTATCCAAGAACAAGGAACATTTTTCCATATAGTTAGGTCTCTTGTTGTTTCTCATAGTAGTGTTTTGTAATTTTATTTATAAAGGTCTTTTGCTTCTCTTGTTGTTGTGTACCATTGAGTCAGAACTTTTAGGTTTATTCCCAAATACCTCACTTTGATATTGGCTATTTTAGATGGTATTGTTCTCTCCATTTCCCTGCCTGGGCCTTATTTGTTACTGTGTAGGAATCCCATTGTTTTTTTGTATTGGTCTTATATTCTCCTACTCTTCTGAATGGGTCTATTAGATCTAACAGGGTTTGGTTTGTTTTTTTTTTTTTTAATTGTTTGATGTGTGTGTGTGTGAATCCTTGCGTTTTCTGGGTACACTGTCATTACATGTAGTATGTAGCATGTAGCATTACATATTGCATGTAGCAAGAGTTTTTCTCTGTCTTTGCCAATCTAGATGCCTCTTATTTCCTTCTCTTGTTGAAATGCCCTAACAAGTACTTCCAACACAATACTGAATAGAAGTAGGGAGATGAGCATATTTGTCTGGTTTCTGTTCTCAGAGGAATTGGCTCTAATTTTTCTCCATTGAGAATGATGTTAGTTCTTGATTTTGTATCTATACATTTCACTATGTTGAGTAAGTTCCCTTCAGCTCCTATCTTGTTGGATGTTTTAATCAAGAAGGGGTGTCAGATTTTATTAAGACCTTTTCTGCATCAACTGATAGGATCATACAGTTCTTGTTTTTTGCTTTGTTAATGTGATGAATTACATTGTTTGTTTTTCTTATGTTGAACTATCCTTGCATACCTGTTATGAATCTTACTTGGTCATGATGAATTATTTATCTAATATACTATTAGGTTCTATTGGGCCAGGATTTTGTTGAGAAATTTTTCATCTATATTCATGAGATGTATTTGTCTATAGTTTTCTTTTTTTGGTAATATCTTTGCCTGGTTTTTCTATTAGGGTTAGACTTGCTTCATAGAATTATTCTCTGAGTGTCCTTTCTTTTTATATTTTTTAAAATAATTTGAGTATAATTAATGATTGCTTTTCTCTGAATGTTTGATAAAATTAATCTATAAAGCCATATGGATTATGACTTTTTATTGTGAGTCATTTTATGACCTGCTTAATTTATCTTTCTGTGATGAGTCTGTTCAAGTCTTCTATGTCTGACCATGTCAATCTGGGGAGGGTGTGAGTTTCTAGGTTTTGTTCATTTCCTCTAGGTTTTGGATTCATCAGAGCATAGGTTTTCATAATAATCGATTATTATTGATTTAATTTCAGCTGGGTCTGTTGTTATGTCACCTCTTTTATTCTGGTAAATTTGCCAATCATTGCGCATTCTGGTTTGTTTAGGGTATATTCCCAATAGTGTAATTTCTGGGTCCAATGATATTTCTATTTCCAACTTTTTGAGAAAATGCGAAACTGCCTTCTGTATTGTTTGCACCATTTTTTATACTCCCACCAGTAGTGAATTAGGTTTCTACTCACCCTACAACCTCACCAGCATTTATTGTTTGCTGCTCTATTGAACTTCACTATTATTACTGGGTGAGATGATATCTCATAGTTTTTTTTTATCTCTCTGAGAGCTAAGGATTTTGAATATTTCTTCATGTGTTTATTTCCTATCTGAATGTCTTCTTTGGTGAAGTAACTGTTCATATTCTGTGCCCATTTTGTGACTGGGTGGTTTACCTTTTTGTTGTTATTGAGTAGCTGGAGTATTTTATAAATTTTAGATATAAGTCTCTTATCAGATATAGCATTATCAAATAATTTTGTCCAATCTGTGGCTTTCTTTTTTACCCTGTTGAAGTTTTTGATGTACATAGGGATTTGATTCTTAGAAGGTCCCATTCATTTATTTGGGTCTCTCTTGGGTGTAGGCTTTTCGTTATCCTTGAAAGACGGTTCATACGGTGGATTAGGGCTCCTAGAGTTCTTCCAAGCTTTTATTTTTTAAAAATGTTTTTATTATTAATTTCAATGAAAATTTACAGAGACTTTGGATTTCCATTCACTCATTGTTGTACTTTTCTTCCTGCCCACCCTCCCCTACCCCCTGTAATACACTCTCTTCTCTTTGAAAAGTAGAAGAAAAATTCTTTCATTGTTTTACAATCCCTGCTCCCCCTCCCCCCGCCCCCAGGTTCACTCCACTATGCTGCCTTTGCTCTGGACTGTCATCATGACAAAAATACCTAATCTTGTATCTCTTTTAAACAGTTTTCTCCCTCATCTGTTTCAAGGCAGTATACATGTTGAAACCCATCTTTCTCAGTCTCCCCACAACCCCGATGTCATTCCTGTTTTATAACAGTGGCTTCATGCAGTATTTGTCTTTTTGTGACTGAGATACTTCACTCAGCATAATGTCCTCCATGGTTATCCATTTTGAATAATAGTGCATGAGTTCCTTGTTTTTCACTGCAGCGTAGTGTTCCATTGTGTGAATATACCACAACTTCTCTATCCATTCGTTTGTTGATGGGCATTTAGGTTGTTTCCAACTCCTTGCTATTGTGAACAAAGTCGCAATAAACATGGGTGTGCATATATCGGTTTGGATGTCAGTTATGGCCTCTTTGGGGTACATTCCCAGTAGTGGATTTGCTGGCTCAAATGGTATCTCTATTTGCAACTTTTTGAGAAAGAGCCTCACCACCTTCCACAGTGGTTGCACCAGTTTACACTTCCACCAACAGTGAATAAGTGTTCCAGTTTCTCCACTACCTTACCAGTATTTGTTGCTTGCTGTTCTTTTAAATTTTTCTATTCTGACTGGGGTGAGATAATATATCATAGTTGCTTTGGGTTGAGTAGATTCTTAACCAGAATGAGCGAGTATGACAACACTCCCTAATCCCATCACATCTTAACCATAATCGAATGTTAAGAGAGTTCCCCTAGCATGAGGTCCTAGGACAAAAGGGGAAGATATTGTGCCAGAAAGATGAAGTTTTGGGATGTGGTGGCAAACCCTGAATACAAGAAATGTTTATCAGGAATGGAGGTCCTGCTTGATGAAATGGCAGGACATATGAAGTCTACAGGAAATACCAGCCTACAGACCCTGAAAGAACAAAAAAAAGGAAGTTTCCTTCACAAATGACAAAGAGAGAGGGCCTTCCCTGGAATTTGTATCCTGAACATTATCTTGTAACCTCCTAAAATATACAGAACTAAACTCCTATATATGCAAGCCATCCACTTATGATATCTTTTTTAAAGCAGAAATAGAGAACTGAGATGTTCATTCATTCAGAAATAAAGAAAATAAACCCATTACATGTATCTGAAAATAACTGTTTTGAAAACATATTGAAAATTGGTGATTGATGCACCGAAATTAGTTTGATCTATTTTTGAAAATGTTTATAATAAAAATTCAAAGAAAAAATACAAAACAATATAAGAACGTCAATATAATTAAACAAGTGCTTTATGACATGACATTAAAAAAAGTAAAAATTATCCTTTTTCTTTTCTAAATTATGATGCTGCTTTTACCATATAATTTAACTTGAAAGTTGTTTCAATTTTTATTGAAGATTTTTTTTATGCAGTTTAAAAATATATCTTTAATCAATCACTTTATGTATTTACTTAATCTTTGGACAAAATTTAGAATCTTTCTCATAAAATTCTTTGAGTAATTTAATATTTTTTATGGAAAGTATGTAGCATTCTTACCCATTTAAAATATTTAAGTAAACAAATCGTTAAATACATTGGTTGTTGTTGTTGTTGTTTGGTGACGTCGAGTCATAGAAGACTCATAGCGACCCTATGAACGAACAGCCTGAGCACTGTTCATACATAGAGTTTCCAGAGGCAAGCTATTTCTGAAGTGGATGCCACTCCTGCTTCCAGGCTTGATTTAGTCGGGAAGCTCCAGCAAACCCTGTCCACCATGAGTACCCATTACCACAATTGGCACGTCACTGTCACAGTCTTCAGCATCACAGCAACCACATGTTACCTCTGTACAGCAACACACAGACCAGTGCTATACCACGTAGAAGAATGTTTGACCGGAAAACAATTTGAATCTGGCCAAGGGCCACAGTTGAAAATCACCCACCTTCGGCTTGTTAGCATAACTTCCTTTCCACTAGGCCAACGTAGCTCTCTCTTTGTCGTTGTCAGTGTTATTGTTGTTTGGTGCCATCGAGTCATAGATGACTCATAGCGACCCTATGAACGAATACCTGAGCACTGTTCGTACATAGAGTTTCCGGAGGCAAGCCATTTCGGAAGTGGATGCCGCTCCTGCTTCCAGGTTAGACCCTTCATTATATCTCTTACTAAGAGTATGCTTCAGAATATATAAATAATTGAATGTAATAAATATAAGACCAGGAAGCAGTTGTCAGAATGGAGCAAAGAAACACTGTATGGTTTAAAATCAGGAATGGAGTGTGTCAGGGATGTGTCCTGTCTCCATAACTTTTCAATCTATATTAGAAGTAGATCATTCAGGAGGCTGGACTTTATGAGGGGGAATGTGGCATCAGGATTGGAGGAAGAGTCTTCAACAACCTATGTTATGCAGATGACACACCTTGCTTGTGGAAACAGTGAGGACCTGAAGCGTTTGCTTCAGAAGGTCAAGGACTGTAGTCTTCAATACGGATTGTATCCCAACATCAAGAAAACAAAAATTCTTAAAACAGGCCAATTGGCAGCACCATGATAGATGGGGACGAGATTGAGATTGTGCTTAACAATTCCAGCTTTCTTGGTTCCACACTTTTTTAAAAAAATTTTATTTTACTGGTTTTAAATTATTTTAGATTTCCATTCATTCATTGCTGCACTTTTTTCTCTACACCCTCCTCCCCCCCCACTCTCCCCCTGCAGTTCGCTCCTCTCTTTGAAAAGCAAAAGATAAACATCTTCTTTGGTATACAATCACCCCTGCCCCCCTCCCCCCATGCGGCGAATACACTCCACTATGAAAACTTAATTCTGGGTTCCTGTGATAATGATAATACCCTATAATATATAGCTTTTAAACTGTTCTCTGCCTCATCTGCTTCAATTAAGTATACATAATCTATCCAGTTTTTCTTAGTCTTACCCTAACCCTGATGTCAGTCCCATTCTAAAACAGTGGCACTGTGCAGTATTTGTCTTTTTGTGACTGAGATATTGCACTCAACATAATGCCCTCCAGGGTCACCCATTTTGAATAATATTGCATGAGTTCCTTGTTTTTCAACGCAGCGTAGTATTCCATTGTGTGAATATGCCACAGCTTCTCTATCCATTTGTTTGTTGATGGGCACTTAGATTGTTTCCAACTCCTTGCTATTGTGAACAAAGCCCCAATGAACATATAGCTGCTTTGCTGGCAGTTATGGTCTTTTTAGGGTATATTTCCAGTAGTGGAATTGCTGGGTCAAACTCTAGTAGTCCTAATCCACAACATAAACAGTCTTCCAAGTATCCTGAAAAATCTACAACCAGGAGAAGATAAAATAGATGACTGGGATCTTCTAAGAATCAAATCCCTATGTACATCCAAAAACTTCTCCAATAGGGTAAAAAGGGAAGCCACAGACTGGGAAAAAGTATTTGGTAATGACATATCAGATAAGGGATTTATATCTAGAATTTATAAAATTCTTGAGAACCACAACAAGATAAAGGTAAATAATCCAATTGAGAGATGGGAACAGGATATGAACAACCACTTGACCAAAGAAGACATTCAGATGGCCAACAAGCACATGAAGAAATGTTCAAAATCCCTAGCTCTGAGAGAGATCAAATCAAAACAACTATGAGGTATCATCTCACCCCAGTAAGAATCGCAAAATTCAACTGAACAGCAAGCAACAAATGCTGGCGAGGTTGTGGAGAAAATGGAACCCTTATTCATAATCAACACTTTTGGAACCAACTATCAGGAAGTAAAAAAACAAATTGCATTGGGAAAATCTGCTGTCAGGGACCTCTCCAGAGTGCTATAGGAGCAACGATTTCAGTCTAGAGGCTAAGGTGCTTATGATACAGGCAATGGTCTTTGCAATTTCTTGCTATGCATCAGAGAGCTAGACCATGATTAAGGGTGACAGAAGAAGAATCAACATCTTTGAGTTGTATTGCTGGGAAAAGCAATGTACCATGGAATGCCAAGAGGACAAACTGTCCTGCAGTGGGTGAAACCAAATTGCTCTTTGGAGAGAAGGATTTTGAAGCTCCATGTAATATATTTTTGGCATGTTACCAGGAAAGTCCAGTCCTTGGAGAAGGACATCATGCTTGGAAGGGTAGAGGAACAGCACAGATGAGAGAGACCTTGGATGAGATGGATTGATACAGTAACTAGGGTAATTGGAGTAGATGTATTAGAAGCAATAAGACTGGCTCAGGATAGGGCGGGGTTCAGAACTATTGTGCATGGAGTCACTATGAGTCGCAGTCTGCTTGGTGGCACACAACAGCAACAATATCAACAATAGTAATATCAGTGACTACAAGATTTCAGATTGTAAAGTTTTAAGCTGAAAAAAAAAAAAGATGCAATTCCAAATGGAGAACTCAATAGAGAACTTTAAATTGAAAATATCTGTATATCAGAAAATATCCTATGCAAATTTAGAAAACATGCAAGTTTTTGACAGAAAAAGCTCTATAATTACATAAAAATCTCTAATAGTTTTTTATTATAGAATTAATATATAAATAGCAAAAGAAAATGAGAAGATTCTTTGATAGATGTCATGGCATGAAATGCCTATCAGTTTTTAAAATTATGTCTAGGGATTTATTAACTTTGGCAACAGAATATGAAGTGTACATTTACTTAGTGAACTTTATCCCTATATTTTGTTGAATAAATTAAAAATAGTAGATGATTCTATTCTGGCACAATTTGGGAGAACTTGTTGCTGTTGGTATGTGCTTTCAAGCAGTGGTGGACTCGTAGCTGACCTTCTATTGGGATTTCAGAGGCTGTAAACTGTACAAGAGGTGTTTGCTTATCTTTCTACCATAATTTGTACCTTAGGACTTCTTGTTGTTGCTAATTGCCATCTAGTTGAACACAACTCATAGCGACCCTATGAGCAAAAGACCTGAATCTCTCCTATAACTATCGTCATTTAAAGTTAACAGACATTCCAGAGGAATGTTGCTTAGGAAGTAGACCTGTCTTAAACTGGGAGCTCCACCAAACACTGTCCACCATGAGTAACCATTACAGCATTTGACACTCCAATGGCATAAAGTTTGACATCACTGCAACAACCCCAGGTAACCTCAGTACAGCATGTTGACAGAAGAGTGCTGTACCACTTAGAATGGTCTTCCAAAATATAACAACCGACTTTTAAATAAAAGACCCTCCCACGTTCTTGTTGAGTCTAAAAATGAGGCTTAAATATAAAATAACCAATAGAATATATTTTTGTTGTTATGAGTAGTCATTTAAATCCTTCCTAGTAGACTATAGTAGTTTAGATTTGGGAATGCATATTAACAGAACTGTACAAAGGGCTGCTGATAGAATGCTTGCATTTTTGCAAATAGCTTTTTAAAAAATACAAATAATATCTATACACATAGATGTCACCTGTTAGGCTGTACAGGAATCATAGTAACTATCTTTGTGCCAAGAGTGATTGGAGAAGCTCAATATTAACAGTTAAAACAAGGCCCAGTGCTCACTATGGAACAGACCATCAATTACTCACGTGCAAGTTCAAATTGTAGCTGAAGAAAACTAAAATAAATCCCCAAGAAACAAAATTTAACTCAAAGTATCCCATATGAATTTAAAAACCATCTCAAGGATAGGTTTAGGGCATTGAATATTTGATCAAAGATTAGAGGAGTTGTAGATTGACATAAAGGATATAATACAGGAAGAAAATAATTGCAAACACAATGGATAAAGTTGAGACTAAAGTGGATGGCAGAAGAGACTCTGAAAATTTTACCTGTACATCTAGAAGCCAAAACAAAGGGAAGAAAAGCAAAGTAAATTAGTAGAATGGAAGATTTCAAAGGATAACATGAAATGTTAAAACAAACTATTATAATGAAATGTGCAAAGAGCTGAAATTAGTACAAAAAGAAGAACTTGATGATCATTTCACAAGCTTAAAGAACTGTAAAACAAATTCAAACCTTGTGTTAAAATTCTGAAGGCTGCTATTGGTAAAATGTTGACTGATCCAGGAAGCAACAAAAGAAGATGCAGGGAATGCACAGAATTACTGTACCAAAAAGAATTGGCTCACATGGAATCAATGTTGATGAGTGTAGAAATGGAGGCTGCACTGAAGTCATTGACTGAAAAAAAAAGAGAGAGAGAGAGACAGAGATGGAAAAAGAAAAATATAGCCCTCCCAAGGAGGGAGTCTTTCTTTTACTTTTAAAAGAGAGGAGCGAACTGGGGGATGGGGGGAGAAGCCTGGACAGGTAGAGAAGTGCAGCAATGAATGAATGGAAATCCAAATTCTCTGTAAATGTTCATTAAAATTATTTTTAAAAGAAGCCAAAAAATGTTCAATAGGGTTTTATTTTGTATTTATAACATTAATTTTGGTTTTGATAATCTCTGATACTGAGAGAAATGTAATTTACAATATACTACATTGTTTATTGAATGGATTAAGAATATTTTTATTATCTTGAATTAGCATTTAGCACCCCTATCTCTTTCTCCTTTACATATTACTACTTCACCTAGGTTATGTTGTGATATATTTCAAGATTTTATATACATTATGTATGTTTTCTTTGTGTAATTTCATTTGGAAGTTTTTGCAGTATTTAAATCATTAAGCCAGAGTAGCTGTCAATTTTTTCATACTTTCTTGAGATTTTATCTTCAGAATTTTTCTCAAGGCATTTATTACTTCCTTATTCCTCAGACTATAAATAAAAGGATTTAGTAAAGGAACTACGATTGTAAACAAAATAGCAGCTGGTATGTCCTGATTTCCTTCTTTCAGCAAATTTGGTCTAATGTACATGAAGAAAATAGATCCATAAAATAATGAGACAGACAGCAAGTGGGAAGCACAGGTGGAAAATGCTTTGACTCTTCCCTCTTTGGATTTCATTTTGAAAATGGTAAAAAGAATGTAGAGATAAGATATTAAGACACTGCCTATGGTGAAGACTTGAATTGATCCTGAAAGGATAAACAGTATTAATTCATTGAGATAAGGATCCACACAGGAAAGTCTGTATAAAGGAAGAATATCACAAAAAAAGTGGTTGATTTGATTAGATCCACAGAAAACTAACCTAAATAAAAGTCCAGTATGAACTATGGAGTGCAGGTTTCCAGCTATGAAAGCCCCAGTGGTCATTTGAATGCATAATTTCTTTGACATCGTGGTGTGGTAGTGCAACGGACTGCATATGGCCACATAGCGATCATAAGCCATTGCTGCCAGGAGAAAGCAGTCTGCAGTTTCAACAGTGCAAAGAAAATAAAATTGTGCCATGCATTCATAGAGGGAAACAATTCTGTCTTCAGAAAAGAAATTCTCTAGCATTTTGGGGGTAATACAACAGGCACAGCAAGAATCCACAAGAGCCAGGTTTGCCAGGAAGATGTACATTGGTGTGTGAAGACTGCATTCTTTTGAAATCAGTATCACCAGACCAACGTTCCCAACCATGGTGATCAGATAGATGGCAAAGAACAGTACAAACAGGAAAGTCTTCAGCTCTGGGTGATCCATAAATGCTTTGAGGATAAACTCATTTTTCAAGGTGTTATTTTCTTCAGTCATCCCTGACTTCTCTGTTAGAAAAAAGTTTTGGATAAATACATGCTAATTTATTATACATATGATTAATGAGGTTATTGAATCCCAAATTTCCTATCCCACCATGTGTTTAATAGATTTGTGTGTGCCTAATTCTGGGAAGAATAAATCTTCTTTTGACTATTGAATTAACTTTCACCTCCAACATATTTTCAAGGAAACTATGATTGAACATACAAAGATGATTTTAAAGCCTTGAAAGGAATATTTAAGGCAAAAAGCTTGTTCATATGGGTTCTAAGAAGGTCCTGTGTTCATATGGGTTCTATGAAGATCACTTAAAAGTTAGCAAAGTAATGTTACCACACAATTCAAATGATTTACATTGTACTGTTTAATAATGTTCAAATGATTAATTTTACTTGTATGTTTTTAGAAATTTGTTATCTTCCATATTAGAAGAATATACATATAAAAAGAAAATTCTTTTTTTAAGGAAGATTATTTACAAGATTATTTAAACCCTGCAAGATAGGGAGGAAAAGTGGTGTGGTTAGAAACAGAGATTAGAGAGGTGCAGAAGAAAAAAAAAATCCAAAAAACCAACTCAAAAACCAGAACTGAGAACAGCTGCACTAAAAGTCTACCAAGGCACTTATAATATTATTTATATATGCAATGTAAAATTATACATGTGTGTCTGTTCATAGAAAAGTTTTTAAAAGTGTAAATGATACCAAGAGAAACTGGAGAAATCGTAAATGTTAGAAATTGCTAAACTCAGTTATATAACTATATGTCAAAACATGAATAAAATTAAATGTCAAACTCAGAGTAAGAAGTTACCTTTAATAAATGTAAAATTTCTAAAAATGTTTTATAGAGATTATACAGATTAATGGGAAAATATACTAGAAAGTAGATAAAAATTAGATCAGAAAAATCTCAAAAGAAATACAAATTTTTTAATTTTTTAAAAGCTTATAACCTCATTATTAATTAAAGAAACATCATTTGAAATAGTTAGGATGTATTTGCAATCAAAACAGAATTTTTTTTAAAAAGAGGTGATAATATGTAGCATAATTTACTACATGTGAAATTGAAATCCTTATGTATTGTTGACCAAAATATAAATTGGTACACTATTTGGAAAATAATTTTATATACATAAAGAACCTCTTAAATATCCAACTCTTTGACCCAATAACCATGATTCTATTTAAAAGTAGTAAGTTGAAGATCAAGACTTATATGTTGTGGTATTCATTTTAATATCATCTATAATAGTAAAAATCTGAAACCCTTTATAATAAATATTTAGCCAATGTGATTAAATAAATTTGAGTCATCAACATAATGATTAATTAAATGTTCATCAACAAAAAAATGGAATGAGAAATTATGGTACATTTATACAGTGTAATACTATGCAGCACTAGGGAGCAACAATTTCAAATAATATTACATAATCTCAGAGATTGAAGAGTCTTACACTGAGTTAACTAATTTGGTATCTTAAGGACAAATATTGCATAAAACTATTATAGTAAAAATGGATAACTAGTAAGATGTTTATTAAGGTCCAAGAGGGGAAGAAAAGGAAACCTGGGGGCTGAGGGTGGGCAGGGTGGAAACAAAGGGGTCACAGAGTTTGCTGGGCAGAAGGAGGAGTTGACGGAATTAGAAAAGATTCATGTGGACCTGAAAAGATGGGGTGATTGTAGGTATAAAATAGATTAATTTTATAAAACATAATGTGTGGTAATGATAATGTGAAATACAACGTGAGTTAAGAAATGTGTGTAATACAGTGTAAACCAATTTTAATGGAAACTAATATAAAGTAAAATTTTAAAAAAGAAGTGATTACTTAGTATTTTTAATATGATGATAAAGTAGTCATAGTAAAAATATAAA
>NW_006400106.1:284194-289676 GCF_000299155.1 Elephantulus edwardii | reverse complement strand
AACTAATATAAAGTAAAATTTTAAAAAAGAAGTGATTACTTAGTATTTTTAATATGATGATAAAGTAGTCATAGTAAAAATATAAAGACAATATATAAAAATTTGTACAAAGAATACTCCCAATTGTCCAAATAAATCATTCTCTAAGAAAATATGAGAAAGGCAGCATCTAATACTAAAGTGTTCTGTTATTAACATAAAAGTGTATATTTAATCTAATTGTGAATATTTCCTCTTTATACCTTTCAGTCAGTTTTTTTAAGAAAAATTTCATTATTTTTGTGTGTGTGTACCATCAAATCGTATTTGTCTGGTACAGGAGGAGATTGCCCCTCCTTCTCCAGCAGAGTGTCTGGTTGATTCAAACTGTGCACCTCTGGAATTGCAGTGTACAACTTCATGCCATTAGGCCACCAGAGCTCCCTGAATATTTCCTCTTTATTTCCTCTTTATAATAGGATATTTTTTCTTATTTATATTTTACTTTATTTCAAATTTCCTACAAGGAATAATAATGGTTTTATTGTGATTTGAATAAAGGTTAAAAGCTAATTGGTTTTTCATTCAACCATTCATGCATATATTATTTTATGACATTACAATAATCATCAAGTACCACTATTCTTCTAACATCAGACTGTGATTCTCATTTCCATTTACCCTTCTATATTCCTTCTTCCTGTCTTCTGAGATTTATTGCTAGGCACAGATTGTCCTTGTATCTTACAATGGTTGACTATTCTAAGAAGAGTGTCTCTCTGGTGTTAATATTCATCTTATGGGCCATTCTACTGTTGGATGCAAGTTGAACCATGAGACTGAGTTGTTTTGTTTTTTCCCTTTTGTCTTTTTATTAGTCTTATTTTATACTTGTTTATTTACAAAGTCCATATACATTGTTTTTCGCACCAGAGCGTTCCCATTTCCTTCAACACCCCCACCCCAGCAAATTGCGTAACACAATGATTAACACTCCATCTCCCCACACTTCCTCACCCCTCTACCCCTTGGATACTCATACACATTCTACAATAGAGGTCTTATGCAGTACGTGTTCTTATGGAACTGAGTTAGTTCACTTAGCATAATTCTCTCCAGTCCCTCCCCAGTTAGGCTGTAATTTAAAAATCATTGCTCCTGTGTGCTGCATGGTATTCCACTGTGTGAATATACCATAATTCCTTAATCCAGGCCTCCCAAAACTCTTGAACTTTGAAAAATGTCTATAGTTGTAAAGGGGGTGAGTTTGTCCCAGGTTTAAAGGGTGATAAAGTCTTTGGGCCTCCCTCAGTCTCTTACTGACAAGTAGTACTAGCTATTTTTATATTTTTGTATTCTGTTCCACATATTTTCCCCCCACTCTATCCAGGTTCTTCTATTGTGATCTTTTTAAGAGGGGTTAGCAGTGGTAGCTGCATATAATCTAGTTCTTCTAATTTCAGAGTAGTAGAGATTTTGGATAGAGTGGCCCATTAGTCTTTTTTGACTTTAATAATTTTTTAATTGTGATACTAACAAGTTTACAGAAGACTTGAATTTCCATTCATTCGTTGTACATTTTCCTCCCTACCCACCTCACTCTGCAGTTCACTTTTGTCTTTAAAAAATTAATTCATAGTTGAGTAATTTCCTCCCTCTCTCCCACTCCAGTCCACTTTGCTATGTATCTCTTGTTCTACATTGTTGTCATGCAAATAATGCCTAATCATATATTCCTTTTAAACTATTGGACCATTAATCTTTCGACTTTATTGTTTCCATGCATTTCCTCTCCTTCTTTGTACCAGATAGGGCGAAGCCAATAGTTGATACCTTAAATGACTGCTAGAAAGCTTTTAAGTCTCTTGGCACTAAGTAGGAAGGGAGAATGTAGAACATTGTCTTTGTGGACTATGTTATGCCAATTGACTTTTATGTTTCCTAAGACTATGGTCCCAAGGCCCTAGGAGCAGCACTCTTAGGGTGACTAGATAGTATTAGTAGGTTTATGTAGGTTATCCACATGTTGGCCCTGTTACATACATTGATATGTCAAGAGTATATGGGAATATGAGTGTAGAAATACTAATATACTAATATGAATGTAGATATATATTATCTATAAACTTATGTAAGGTTATAGTTGGAGTTTCATTTAACCTGCTCCAAAGTGTTAATTTATCTTGCCTGATATTGCAGGATTATATATATAATAAACCTTATCTCTTTTCACACTTAGTCTTTCTTATGCACCTCTCTGTCATCTTCCCTTTATTTAAGGACCTTGTGATGATGCTTCCCTAATATATTGCCATTCCCTTCAGACATCTTACTATGTGTCTATTTAGTGATTTTTTTGCTTACCTTTCCCTCTCTTCCAACCCTAGTAACTATTTAAGAATTTTTCTCTCAATGTATTAACCTTTCTTTAATTTTTTTATAATAGTGAACTCATACAATATTTGTCCTTTTATGGCCAACTCATACCACTCAGCACAATGTCTTCAAGATTTACCCATGTTATGCGGTATTTTGCAAATTCTCCAGTATTCTTCAGTGTTTCATAATAGTTTCTTGTGTGCATATATATATATATATCACGGTTTGTTTATCCATTCATCCATTGATGGCTGTACAGGTTATTTTCAACTCTTTGCTAGTGTAAATAATGCTACAGTGAATATAGATATGCACATGTTAGCTCATGCTATAGCTCTTATTTCTTTTAAGACATATATACGTAGTATTGGAATTGCAACATCAAATATTACTTGTATTTCCAACATTTCAAGGAAATTTTAAAGATTTATACAGTGGTTGCAACATTTTACAGTCCTACCAGCAGTGTATGAGTTTTAATCTTTCCACATCCTCTCCAATATTTGGTGATTAATAATATTTTTATAAAAAAGATACAAAAATCATTATTAAAATATAAAATTCATTCTCTTGTGTCTACTCTCTCCTATGACTTGATCACACTTCAATAATCCTTAGAGACCTAATGGCTAGATTTTGGTTTTTTTAATTTGTAATTCTATTATGAATAATGGCACAAAAATGTATGTACAATTGACCCTCTGTATCCAAGGATTTTGTATTTGTGGAGTCAGTCAATGACATAGAAAAAAATCTGGGAGAAAAATTATTCCTTAAAAACAAAAACATCTATTAAATAATCGACTCAATCACTCAAAAGTTAAAAGAGAATGTAAAGTGTCGTTTACATATTGTATTGTGGGATAAGGGTATTATAAGAAATCTAAAGAGAATTGAAAGTAAATGGAAGGATGTATATAAGTTATATGCAAATACTATACCATTTTACATAAGGGTTTGAACATCCTTGGATTTTGACATTTGTGGGAATACTGAAACCAACCCTATGCATAGCCATTCTATTGAGAAAGCATCTGTAGGTTTAATAGTGATAATAATCACCTTCACTGTTTTAAATAATGGTTGGTGAGAATCTTGCATTCATCTTGAAGCATTTGAGTAGATATTATGAAATGTGATGCTGTATTCTTAAGGCCATTTGGATTATGTAAAGCAATATTTCCCTGGGAGTCAAGCTTTATTTTCTTGAATTTTAAGTTGTTGCTATAATATTCTAAAATTCTGTAATCTTTATATTTACTATTATTACAGTATATTTAAAAAAAAATCAAAACATCTCCCTATCTACTCTTTAGAAACTTTCTTAGAGTTTTATCTTTTTGAGGACTGTTTTATTTCAATCTTTCTTTTTTTCATTTTAAGACTACTTATTCATTGACCTAATATTCTTCTTAGAATCTTATTTTCTTATAAACTATACATACATGAGTAGAAAACAAGATTTTTAGAGAGATAAGAATTCTTCATTTTTTATTTCCTGGAAATATTGTTAGCTAAACTCTCAGATTATTTGAGGTTAATGCTTAGTGGAAATCATGTTTTAAAATTTTTACCTGAAATCCACAGCTATAATTTGGATTCTTTTTTGTTAAATGATTTATCATTGTCAATTTGAAGTTAAAAAAATCAGTATGCATTCTGTACACTTTGAAATAAAGTGTATGGTCTAGCCAGAATTTGAAGCACTGGTGATCTAGTGACAAGAAGTTGTGATGCAATTCACCTGTTCGAATCCACCAGCTGCTCTGTTGTTACTCTTAGTTGACTCTCATTTGGTTTTTCCAATGACTGTAAGTTGCACAGAAGGATATTGCCTGTTTTTCTTCTGTGGAGCAGCTGAATTCATTAAATCCTTTATCCTTGTTAGCTTAGAGTCACAAAGGATAGAGAGCCACACAACATAATAGTGTTGACTTTAGGTTTACCAGTTGATTATAACAGACGTAATCAGATAGGTTTCCCCTGATATTTTGTTTCAGTAAAAGTTGAAAAAGGAAGCCCTATAAAATTATTTGAAGGATTGAAAAGAATGGCTTTAAATGATAGCTTTTGCCCGTAAAATTAATTGAATATGTAGGTAAATCTCAGCACTAACAATTTCATACTTTTTGATAGAAAACTAGTAATCCATTTTCTCTGTTATGTTGTGTTACAAACCACATTGTTAGAACAAGCTTCAAAACCCAGCATTCAGTTACTATGAAAAAAATGTTCTTTTACCTATTTTTAAGTTTAAGCTTTTCTTGATTTAAAAAAAGGATAAAAATAAATTACTATCATTTGTCTAGTGCTTATATCATTTTATTTGGGTTAAAAGAAATATTTTAGAATATTTTAAAAGATGGAAAATCAAGAATTACAAAACCAAAAAAAAGCTAAAGCATTTAGAGGAAGAGACATTCCTGGATATTCTATCATAACAGTTCTAGAGAAGAGTGTTGAACACCATGGACTGCAAGGGAACTAACAGGTCTGTCTTGGAGAGAGTGAAAGCTGGTTGATCTTTGGAGGCAAAGATTTGCAAACCGTCTCACATATTTTGTTCAGGTTGTTGGGTGGGGCCAGTCCTTGGAGAAGAACATAATGCTCTGAATGGTGGAGGGTCAGCACAAGAAAGGAATATCCTGGTTTAGATGGTTTGACTCAGTGACTGTGGTAATGGGGTCAGATATGCCAGACATGGTGAGATTGGCTCAGGAGAGGGCAAAGCCATTCTTCATAGAATCAGTATGACTCATAATAGATTTGAAAATACATAATATCAACAGTAATAATAACAACTACGACTAGTAAAAAGAAACTTTCTCACCTTATTATACCTGGTAAGAGTTTTTTAGATGCCAGTAGGTTGCCTGATACTAGTGTTTAATGCAGGTGAAGAAACAAAATTCCATTTTGGGGATTGCTTGGAAGAGTGTCTCAATCAATATGTCAATGATAATATTTATGTTACCAGTGAAGAATGGTTTAAATTTGAAAAGAATTCTAAGGGGATTTTATTGGCATAGACTTCAGAGTGAACCTAGCCTGAGAGACCTAATTCCCTAAACATTACAGATCAGATCTTCTAAACTAGAATAATTAAATGTATCCTATGAGACTT
>NW_006400106.1:275911-283765 GCF_000299155.1 Elephantulus edwardii | reverse complement strand
CCTGTTCCTGAAAATACTCTCACATTTAGAAATCTTCCTTAGTTCAAATTGGTAACATAAAAAAAAGAAAATCGATCTCACTGTCAAGGAGGTGATTCCAACTCATAGAGACCCTCTCTTGAGTTTCCAAGTTAACAAATTCTTACAGATACATACTGCCCATCTTTTCCAGAGAAACAGCAGGTAGATTCGAGCCAATAACTATTTAAATAGCAGTCTAATTTTTCTGTCAGCTTCCTGAGGTTTGGCTGACAATATACCACAAAGCGGTGGCTCAAAATGAAAGCTATGCATCTGTCTATAGTCTTAGAGGATAGAAATGAGAATTCAACTCTCGGCAGGATTGTGTTCTCCTCAAAGACTCTTGGGGAATATTCTTTCTTATCTTTCCAAGTGTCTGGTAAACTCGAGCATTCCTTGACTTACAGCAGTAGCTTAAATCCATCTCTGCCCCTCTTTTCTCATGTCCATCTCATGTCTGTGAGAATCTCTCTCTCTTTTCTTCCTTTTTATTTTAAGAACACTTACTAGAATGCATCAGGACGCAGTCTACAACAGCATGGCCTCACACTAATCATTGTTAACATCTTCCAAAACTTAATTTATGTGTAGAGGTCACACTCATAGGGGCTAGAGTTTAAAATGTCAGAATTGTCTTTTTAGGGACAACAAATAATTCTGTAACATTTATTACTAATTTTAAGGATGAATGTTTCTGTTAGGTGATATTAAGTTAGTTCCACCTCCTAATGATCTACTGTACAATGAAACAAAACACTGCCATATGCTATGGAATTCTCAAAACAGTTGCTATGTTTGAATTTATTGTTACATCCACTGTGTCAATCTATCCCCCAAGGAGACCTTTTATTGTGATTCCTTTCAGAGTGGCTAGTGATAATAGCTGGGCACCATCTAGTTTTTCTGGTCTTGGACTCATGGATGCTGAAGTTTGCATGGCCCATTAACCTTTTGGGCTAGTTATTTCAGTGATTCTTGTTTTCCTTCCTTCTTCTTCCGTCTCCGTCTAGACTGAGAAAAACCAACAATTACGCTTTAGAGGGCTGTTCACAAGCTTCTAAGATCTCAGACGCTGTTCATCATAATAGGATGTAAAATATCGTCTTTGTGGAAGGAGATTAGAGAAGGAATATTGGTTCCTCTGAGAAAATGTGTGAGGTAGAAAATAGGAGTTTTATTATATACATGTTAATTTTGAGACATCTTGTTGCAAACCGCAACCCTTTACACAATGCCTGGAAGAAATGAGCATAAAGAGACAAACACACACAGAAGACAAGATAGGACTGCCACAAAGAAACACACACTCACACAGATAGGACAAGATGCGGCAGACCCTGTGGGTCCGGGTTTACTAGAATACATAGGGTTTTAAGCAATGATCTCATTTTCTAGGGTTTCCATAGAATCATAATAAACAGTGATCTCATTTCTCAATTTTCTTAGAATCATAAAAAATTAGTACAGAAACAATATAGCAAGGGAGGATATCCACTCTGTTCCTTATGAAAGATGTTGCCTTTCACATGAAAAGAATCGGGAGACCGAAACGCCTTAAGATATATGATTAATGGGAAGAGAGACCTTAGAGTTCTCAGCCCGTTTGTGGAACAGAGGACAAAGGTTTCTCTTTAATTATTAAATGAGAGTTACCCGTTTGCAGGCTGAACTCTGAATAACCCCAAAGCCCACCTGCGTGCAGGCTGGACTTCCACTAATGGCGTCCTGTCCTCCTCACAACTAATGATGTCAGTATAAAGACTAAGGTGTGTTAACCCAAGGTGTCCTTCTCAATTCCTTGGTATGCATCTGAAAGTTGACCAATGACTAAGGATGATAGAAGAAGAAACAATGAATAAATAGTGATGTTGAAGAAGAATACTGAGTATCCCATAGGCTGCCAAGAAAACAGACAGGCTGATTCTAGAGAAAGTGAAACTAGGGTGTTCCTGTGGGCAAGGCTAGTGGTGAAATTCTGTCTCAAAGATATTGGGCCTGTGGTGAGGAGAAGCTGGTGTTTGCAGAAAGACCTCATAGTTGGAACAGTGGAGGATAAATATAAGAGAGGAAGACTCCCAACACCATGTATCAACACAGTCACTATTTCAATGGGCTCAATTGTAATGGAGATGGTGGAGATGGCACAGGATGCGGCAGGGTTCAGAGCTGCTTTTCATAAGCTATCTATGAGTCAACAGCTACTCGATGGCACAAAACAGTGACAACAATAACATTGATTGATTGATGGAAATTTGTAAAAACCAATTGGTTCAAACTTAGAAAGGGTGTACGCCAGGGATGTGTCATATCTACATTCCATTTAGATCTATACTCAGAACAGATGATCTGGGAGGCTGGCTATATGAGGAAAAATGTAGCATCAGGATTGGAGGAAGACTCATCAACAGTCTGCCTTACACAGATGACACAATCTTGCCTGCTGAAACTGAGGAGGAGCTGAAGTACTTAATGCAGGAAGTAAATGACTGTAGCATTCAATATGGACTGAAGCTCAACATCAAGAAAACAGAGATTCTCACCACTGGGACAATTGACATCATTATGATAGATGATGAAGAGATTGAGATTGCTTGGCTCCACAATCAACATTCTTGGTACCAGCAGACAGGAAATTAAAAGACAAATTGCATTGGGAAGGTCTGTTGTCAGAGAGAAACCTCTTCAAAGTACTGAAGAGAAATGATGTCAGTCTGGAGACTAAGGTGTATCAAATTCAGGACATGGTCTTTGCAATTACTTGGAATGCGTCAGAAATTTGAACCATGACTAGGGATGTTAGAAGATGAATTGATGCCTTTGAGCTGTGGTGTTGCAGAAGAGTATTGAATATACCATGGACTGCTAAGAGAACAAACAGGTTCAGCCTAGAGAGGGTGAGACCAGGCTGCTTCTTGGAGGCAAGTATTCTGAAACTTTGTCTGACATACTTTGGACAAGTTGCACGGAGGGACCAATACTTGGAGTGGAACATCATGCTTGGCAAGGTAGAGGGACAGTGCAAGAGAGGAAGACCCTCGATGAGATGGATTGATTCATGACTGGGCTAATAGGGGTAGGTGTGTCAGAGACAATAAGGTTGGCAGGATAGAGAAGGGTATAGAACTTGAACATATGGTAGATAAAAGTCACGAGCCACTCAATGGCACATTCCTTTAAAGAGATGAGGCTGAAGATTAGAATCATCAAAGTCATGGCACTGAGTAAACTCTTTAAAGGAGGGTGGGATGCCTGGGATAGAGCTCTTTTATACTCTGAAGTTTAGATTAGACCAGATTGTCTAGCATAATTGGCTGGTGGGAGGAGAAGATAGTGGTAGAAATTACAGAAATCATCTTGAAAAAGTTGAGGCATAATGCCATGTCAAGAATCTTTATTTTTATTAGGAGGCTATGAATAAACATAGGTAAATGAAGTGACTTAGTGAAATTTGAGGTTTAGAAAAATAACTCAGTGGTGCTTTATTCTCCATGACAAATTTTATACATGATATGGCAGATGTTTACTGAGTACCTTTATGTATCATGCAAAGTTAGAGCTGAATTATACAGATAGATGGTTTTAAGGTAATATTCTTCTACTGAAAAAAGATAGAAGTGAATTTTTTTCACTTTTCTGATCACGTTTGACTTGTTTATCAAGAGTTGATACAACAATACCAAGCGTAATGCTAGTCACTCATTCATTAGTTGCAATCAAGTTAGAACTGAATCATTGCTGATCCTTCATCAAGTTTCTGAGGCTGAAAATCACATGGACAGAGGTTGCCCATCATCCTGCTGAAGAGTGGCTGATAGATTCAAACTACCAGAGAGGAGTCACATTTCAGTTAGCAGGACAAATTCCTATGGACTGCACCACCAGAACATCTACAGTGCAAGTGTTGTTGTTAAGTGTTGTCAGTCATGTACAATTGATCGTGACCCTAAGAATAAAGTTGTGAACCCTGTCCTATCCTGTGCCATTCTTAACATCTCTGACATATTCAAGCCCATTGCTGCAGTCACAGTGTCAATTTATCTGGTTGAAGGTCTTTCTCTCTTTCACTGACCCTCTACCTTTCCAAGCATGATGTCCTCCTTCAAGGAAAAGTCTGTCCTAGCAACATGCCTTGAAATATGTGAGATGAAGATTTATCATCTTTGCCTCCAGGAAGCACTCAAGGTGCACCACAGTGCTAGTAAGCAGTGGTAATTGAAAGTAATATAAGGCCCAATATATGCTTACTGTATGACTTGTCAATGTATTGAGCCATAAAATTCAATAATTACCATCAAAGTGACAAAATCTGAAGTTTAATCATATATGGAGAACTATGGAAGAACCAAAGGGGAATGACCTATGTTTTTTTTTCCTCCTGAGAGAGTAAAAAAAAAATTCTTTAAACAAACTTCTATTTATATGCTAAAATAATAGTATAGATTAACCCTTAATAAGGATCCTTGGTGGCACAGAAGATTAAGTGTTGGAGTGCTAACCAAAAGACTCATGAATTGATGAGCTGCTCCATGGCAGAATGGTGAAGCCGTATAATTTTTAAAAGATAGTTTGGGTAAGCTAAGAGACAACTCTATTCTCCCCTGTGGGTTTACTATGAGTCAGTATCAACTCAGCAGCAGTGTTTCAGGGACTTTTTTTGTGGATACAGTTCAGCTGTGGAGAGCAAATCTCCATCTGCCAGGAATAACCTTTTCCAGACAGTCATTTTCTCCTCGGGAAGTGGTCATCACTGTCACCAAAGCATAGCAATCATAAGAAAGCAGGACTCTTTCATTCCCTTTAGCTAAAATGATTCTCTGAAGCACAGAGACAGTGTACAGAGATTATTTATAGACACATTTGCTTGGATAGGGTACGGATAACCATCGGGATAGAAACACAGTAGTAATGTACAAGTAAAACACTTCTCAGATCTTTTCCCCACCAAGAAAGCAAGTTGCTAGATGACTTTGACTGCATGATACATTTCCATCTATTTTTCCAGGCTCTGAGCAATATCTCAAAGCTGGCTGTAATTCCTTTTCATTTTTGCTATTCAAGATAACTTACTCTTATGAAGAAGTGAGGAAGTTATTGCTGAAATAATTTTTTATTGAATCCATTATATGTATTTAAAAATGGAAATATTTAAACAGTGGCCTTTTATTATTAGTAGCACATTAATTATGATGTATCTCATGATAGCTCTGGTGGTATAGTGGCTAGTGAGTTGTGCTGGCCAACCCAAAGGTGGCTGGTTCAAATCCTTCAGCTGCTCTGTGGTAGAAAGATGGGTAATCTCCTCTCATATGATTTATAGCCTTAGAAAACCTGCTGGAAGGCCAACCATGAATTGGTTTCAACTCAATGGCATAGAACAACAGCAAAAAACATTTGATGATTGTGACAGATAAGGACACTGAAATAATCCAAAAGTTGTGATATTGATAATCATTTATATGAGTGATTTGATACCTTTGTGCTCATAATTTCCTGTTGGTTGAAAATTCTTCTTTTGTATCCCCAAATCTATCCCTGTTAAATTGGCACTATCTTTTCCTGGTTACTTGGAACCCTAGACATAGCTCAGCTCCAGCTCACATGTCTACAAATGTGAATGATAAATGATGAGGCATTCTCGCTTTCTTATATGACAGTTTACCTTTCTGTTATGTGATTGACATTAAGAATTCAAAGAATCCTGCCTTGCCCTTTAAGGATGCCCACCTTCCTCAGTACTTCAAAATTCCTGTTGTTGAATAAATTCTGATACACAATGATCCTACAGGTCATTATAGAATTGTCATAGGGTTCACAAGGACATAAATCTTCACAGAAGCAGACTACTACATCTTTCTCCACATTAACAGTTAATAAATTTGAACTACTGACCTTTCTGTTACCAGCAGAATGTTTCTGGCAATGTATATGAGGCTCTTTATATCTTCAATAGAGCAATCATATTCAAATGAAGATCAGTGTCTCTATAAGAAACACACTTATATGATTTTCCAATTTTGCCAGGCTTCTTTGTTAATGAAGTTATCATTTCCCCACTTTATTGATTTTGTCTCCTTGTTAAAAAAAAATAAAACAAACAGTTGACCATAGGAACAGGAGTTAATTTCTGGGTTCTCAATTCTATTCCATTGATCTATGTATCTGCCACTGCACCAGTACTATGTTATCTTAACCACCATGACTATGTGGTAGAATTTGAGATGAGGGAGTGTAATGCTTCTTACTTTGTTTCTTTCTTTCCAGTAGTACTTTGCTTATTGAGAGTCTTTTTCTATTCCACACAAAATGATAAATTGACTTTTCCATCTCGTTGTAGAATAGATCCGGTATCTGTATTTGGATTGCATTGAACTTATAGATTGCCTTTGATAGATTTGTCATTTTCATTATACTGAGTCTTCCTATAAATGAACGTGATATGTTCCTCCATTTCTCTAGGTCTTCGATAATTTTTTTGCAGAAATGTTTTGTAATTTTCTTTGTATAGGTCTTTTGAATCTCTAGTTAAATTTATTCCTAAGTATTCTATCTTGGGATTCTTTATTGTTGTTAGGTGTCCTCAAGTTGAGTACAACTCATAGTAACCCTATGAACAAAAGATCTCAGCCCTGTCTTATCCTGCATCATCCTCACACTTCCTAACAGATAAAAGCCAATTGCAACAGTCACCACATCAAACCACCCAGTCAAGAATCTTCCTCTTTTTCTTTGACCCTCCACTATTTTCAGCATCAGGTCCTTCTCCAAGGAATAGCAACATGCCCAAGTATGTGAGGTGGAGCCTTATCTTTCTTGCCTCTGAAGAGCACTCTAGCTGCATCCTCTCCAAGACATACTTGTTCTTTTGGCTGTCCATGGGATGTTCAGTGCTCTTCTCCAACACCACAGGTCAAAGACATCAATTCTTCTTCTGTCATCCTTATTCACTGTCTAGACCTAAGATGCATAGCAAGTGACTGGAAAGACTAGCCTGAATCTAAGACGCAACTTAGTACTCCAACAGACATAATTTCTCTTCATTAGTACAGAGAGGTCTCAAACTGCAGATTTTTCCAAGTTAAATGCATCTCCTTATTTCCTGCCTGCTGGTATTAAGGGTGGTAATTGTGGATCCAAGCAAGATGAAGTTGTTGACAGTTTCAGTCTCTTCTCTATGTATCATGATGTAGCCTATTGGTCCAGTGAAAAGAATTTTTTATTTTTAACATTGTTAAAATAGTTTTCTTGCTTTATATTTAGGGTTTTCTAGGTATACTTTCATATTATCTGCATATAGAGATATTTTTTCCTCCTCTTTACCAGTTTTGGTCCCTCTTATTTCTTAGTGAACTTTATCCCTATATTTTGTTGTACATCGGGCTGCTGATAGAATGCTTGCATTTTGCAAATACCTTTTTTAAAAATACAAATAGTAACTATACACATAGATATCACCTGTTAGACTGTACAGGAATCATATTAACAACATCTGTGCTAAGAGTGGAGAAACTCAATATTAACAGTTTAAAACAAGGCCCGGTGCTCACCATGGAACAGACCATCAATTACTCACATGCAAGTTCAAATTTTAGCTGAAGAAAATGAAAACAAATCCATAAGAAAAAAATGTAACTCTAAGTCTATCCCATTTGAATTTAAAAACCATCTCAAGGATGGGTTTAGGGCATTGAACATTTGATCAAAGATCAGAGGAGTTGTAGATTGACATAAAGGATATAATGTTGTTGTTGTTGTTGTTGTTATGTGCCGTTGAGTCGTTTCCGACTCATAGCGACCCTATGCACAACAGCCCTAAACCCTGCTCTATCCTGCGCC
>NW_006400106.1:249795-274127 GCF_000299155.1 Elephantulus edwardii | reverse complement strand
TGCTGTAATCAAGGATGCTTTGGGCAGAATATTAAATGATCCAGGAAGTATTAAAAGAAGATGGAAGGAATATACTGAGTTATTATATAGAAAGGAATTGGTAGATACAGAGTTATTTAAAGAAATAACATATGAGCAAGAGCCTATGTTGATGAAGGAAGAAGTTCAAGCTGCTTTGAAGGAAATAGCAAAAAATAAAGCTCCAGGAATAGATGGTATACCAATTGAAGTATTTCAGATAACAGATGTTGCCCTGGATGTACTCACCAAGTTGTGTCAAGAAATCTGGAGAACAACCACTTGGCCAACTGACTGGAAGAGAGATATCTGAAAAAGGATATAATACAGGAAGAAAATAATTGCAAACACAAGGGATAAAGTTGAGACCAAAGTGGATGGCAGAAGAGACTGAAAATTTTACCAGGACATCTAGAAGCCAAAACAAAGGGAAGAAAAGCAAAGTAAATTAGTTGAATGGAAGATTTTAAAAGGTAACATGAAATGATAAAGTACTATAATGAAATGTTCAAAGAGCTGAAATTAGTACATAAAGAAGAACTCGATGATCATTTCACAAGCTTAAAGTACTGTAAAACAAATTCAAGCCTTCAGTTAAAATTCTGAAGGCTGCTATTGGTAAAATGTTGACTGATCCAGGAAGTAACAAAAGAAGATGCAGGGAATGTACAGAATTACTGTACCAAAAAGAATTGGCTCACATGGAATCAATGTTGATGAGTGTAGAAATGGAGTCTGCACTGAAGTCATTGGCTAAAAAAAAAAAAAAAAAAAAAAGAGAGAGAGAGATAGCAAAAGAAAAATATGGCCCTAGGAATTGATAGAATACCAGTTAACATGTCCCAACAAACAAACACAACCTTCAGTGCGCTCATTAGTCCATGTCAAGAAATTTGAAAGATAAATACATGGGCAACTGACTGAAAGTGTTCCACACTTGTTTCCATTCCATTCCACAGAGTGTGGAAACTATCAAACAGTCTCACTCATATCACATATAGAAGGATGTCTATTTGTATTTTCTTTGATATATAAAGACATTTGATTCTGTGGATCATAATTAATTATGCCAAACATTGAGAAGAATGGGAATCCCAAAACTTGTAACTGTGCTCATGTGAAACACATACCTAGACCAGGAAGCTGTTGTCTGAACAGAACAAGGGAACACTGTATAATTTAAAAGTAAGAGAGGTATGAGTCCGTGTCTGTATTCTTTCTCTGTACCTATTCAATTTGTATACAGAGCAAATCATTCAAAAGCCTGGATTTTATGAAGAACAAGGTGGTGTTAGGATTAGGGACTTATCAACAGCCTGCATTATGCAGATGACACAACCACTTTGTTGAAAGTAAAGAAAACTTGAAATGCTTGCTACAAAAGATCAAGGACTACAGCCTTCAGTGTGTTATTTTTTAAAATTTTTTTATTGATTTTATTGAAAATTTACAAATATTTTGGATTTCCATTCATTCATTGTTGCACTTTTCTCCCTGCTCACTCCTCCTCTCCACTTTGTTCTTCTCTTTGAAAAGTGAAAAAAAAAATTCTTTCATTGTTGTACAATCCCTCCCCCCAAGTCCACTCCCCTATGCAGCCTTCATTCTGGACTCAAGTCATGACAATAATACCTAATCATATATCCCTTTAAAATAATTTTCTCCCTCATCTGTTTTAATGCAGTATACATTATTTATCCCAACTTTCTCAGTTCCTGCGCCCCCAACCCCGATGTCAGTCTTGTTTTACAACAGTGGCACTATGCAGTATTTGCCCTTTTGTGACTGAGATAGTTCACTCAGCATAATGTCCTCCAGGGTCACCCATTTTGAATAATATTTCATGAACCTTCAGTGTGTTTTATATCTCAACATTAAGAAGACAAAAATCTTTACAGGGGTCCGAAAGACAACACCACAATAGAGGGAGAAAAGATTGAAGTTGTCAATGATTTCATGTTGCTTGGATCCACAATCAACACTCATGGCACCAGCAGCCAAGAAAGCAAAATAATTTTTATATTGAGTAAATCTGCTGCCAATGATATTAGTTTAAAGATTAAAGTGCATCTGATTCAATCCATGGTCTTGTCAATTATTTATTATACATCCAAAAGTTGAACAATGACTTAAGGATGACAGAAGAATTGACGTTTTTGAGTTGTGTGTTGGAAAAGAATACTGAATATCCTATGTACTGCAAAGAGAACAAACAAGTATATTTTGGAGAAAGTGTAACCAGGATGCTCTTTGGAGGTGAGAGTGGCAAAATATTGTCTCACAGACTTTGAGCACATTGTTATCAGAGACAGTCTCTGGGAAAAAAAATCATATTTGCCAATGTGGAGCATTAGAGAAAAAGAGAAAGGTTTTCAAAAGATGGAGTGACACAGTGCTTGTAACAATGGTCTCAAATATATTGGAGATTATGAGGATCAAATATATTGGAGATTATGAGGATAGCAGGATTATGAAAAGAGGCCAATGTCCAGATCCATTCTTCTTAGAGTTGCACTCAACCTAATAACCCCTAACAACCACAGCTATATTCTGTTATTATTTAAGCATAAAACATTCTTTGTCTTAAAAATCATCAGTGTTCAGTGATTTAATATCTTATATGTAATGTGGCTTATTTTATATTGTTTTTCTGTATTGGAAATTTTATCTAATTAAAATCAATTTGTCATGGGGATGAGATTGTTTCTGTAAGGTTGTGAGATTTTCTTTTTATAATTCTTGTCAGAGTATTCATTACTTCCTTATTTCGTAGACTATAGATAAAAGGATTCAATAAAGGAATTATCAGAGTATAAAAAATAGCAATTGGAATATCTTTTTCTCCTTTGTTAACTGAATGTGGCAAAATGTACATGAAAAGAAGAGAACCATAAAATATTATGATAGAGAAAAAGTGAGATGCACACGTAGATAAAGCTTTCCTTCTTCCCTCTCTGGATTTCATTTTGAAAATTGTGAAAAGGATGCAAAGATAAGATATTAAAACTATTGAAACAGTGAAGATTTGAATTGACTCTCCAAAAATAACTACCATCATTTCGTTGATGTAAGGGTCTACACAAGACAGTCTGTATAATGGAATAATGTCACAAAAAAAGTGGTTGATTTGATGAGATCTACAGAAGGTTAATCTAAACAGAAGTCCCACGTGAATCATTGAATGCAGGTTCCCAGCTATGTATACTCCTATGATCATCCAAATGCACACTTGCTTTGACATCTTCGTATGGTACTGCAGTGGACAGCATATGGCCACATAGCGATCATAGGCCATTACAGCCAGGAGAAAGCAGTCTGCAGTTTCAGCAAAGCAGAAGAAATAAAATTGTGCCATGCATTCACTGAGAGAAATAATTCTGTCTTTTGAAAAGAAGTTCTCCAACATTTTTGGGGTAATGGCACTAGAACAGCAGGAATCCATCAGTGCCAGGTTGCCCAGAAAGATGTACATTGGTGTGTGAAGACGGTGCTCCATGATAATCAGTGCAACCAAACCAAGATTTCCCACCATGGTGACCAGATAGACTATAAAGAACACCATGAACAGAAGGGGCTTCAGATCTGGATGATCCATAAATCCTGTGAGGATAAACTCAGTTGTCAAAGAATGATTGTCCTCATTCATCTCTTCTTTCTCTGTTGAGATAGGAATCATGGAGGGATATGGTTCTAATTTAGAGTAAATCTTTTTTTTAGGGAGCTCTGTTGGCTTAGTGGTGACAAGTTGCACTGCTGACCCCAAGGCATGTAGTTTCAATTCTCTAGCTGCTCCATGTGAGAAAGGTAGGCAGTCTCCTCCTGCACAATTCACAGCTAATGAAAACCTTTTGGAAGGTCCACTATGAGTCAGTTCTGACTCATCAGCCCATATCAACAATTGTCTTCTTTAAAATGCCTCCTGATCATTTGTTGATATGACAAGACCCAAATGAGGAGAAGCAGCTGCAAAAAATCATTAATAACTGGACCATGGAATGTGAATCTTGGAAAGTTGTAAATCATCAAAACTGAAATGGAGGGCATAAAGATTGTCATCTTAGATATTAGTGTGTTAAGGCAAACTGACATTGGCCATTTTGAATCAGACCATCACATGATTTTGAAATACTAAGATCTGAGTAATAGGATACTAACTATATGTATTTAAGTGAGACTTATTAATACAACTATAATGAAAATATATTCATCAATCATTAAAAATATCCTTTGGACAACAAAAAGGCAAGCTACTGCTTTAGGCTTTTCCTCGCTGTTACTGAAATACAGACAGATGCATTCTAGGTAACATCACTTCCCCAAAAAAGCCATCTTTAAGAATAGTGTGAAACAAAACATAAGCAAACCAATAAAAAAAGTGTTAAAAAAAAAGCCATCTTATATGGCTTCAAGTATTAGAGCTCAAGAATCACAAGAGTATGCTGGTAAGACTTGATAAATATTTACAATGACTTTGTGTTTGAACGCATACAAAAATTATTGAACAAAAATATAAGATACTCTTGATGCCCTCAGGTATTTAAATGTAAACTTTTGTCCTGTTGATCTTGGAAGTATAAAAGTGTTTGAGGTTTTTTTCTCTCCTCTTTTTTTATCTTCCCTCCTCTCACTGAAAAAAAAAAATTCCTCCATAATATGTCAGTGCCCTGAATATTTCAAAATAACCTACTATAATGTTGCTATGTGCATTCAGGTGGTAACTGACTTCTTGTTGGCCCTCCAGTGGATTTTCAGAGGCTGTTAATCACATGGGAGGAGACTGCCCATCCTTCCCTTGCAGAGCAGCTGGTAAGTTCAAACGGCTTGTCTTTGAGATCGTAGCAGAGCTTTTTACCACTAGGCTGCCAGAACTCCCAGAGCTACATAATTCTTACCAGGAGAACACCAAATCTTTACAATTTATGTTATGAATTGCAAAATATTAATAATATATAGGTGCAGTAAATATTTCAAAATAGCCTACTATAGATGTGTTAATTTATCTTTTAGAAAATATACAAAGAAGGGAATGATATATTAAGGAGGAGATTATTTGTAGAAAATTACCTTAAATATTTACAGAAATAAAAATGTCTTAGTATGTTCATGGCATATATAATTTTCATATTTCCATAAACACTGATTCTGTCTATCCTATTATTTCTTCCAAATCATTATTTTATTTATACATATTTGGCACTTTGCAATACAGCTAAATATTTTTGCTTTTTTGTTTAAGTGTCATTTGTGAATAATGATACTCAATGAAGCTTTAACTAAATAACTAGACCAAATTGATCTACATTTTCTGAGCCCTTTACACATGCTACATAACCAGCATAATCTAGGAGTTGTGGGGGTTTTTTCATCCACATTGCTTTTTTGTCTTTGTATTTGTACATAAGGAAATTATTATTTCTAGATTTTTGTGAAGGAAGCTGTAAAACGCAATTATAACAAACTACACAGAGTACTGGGACTGTTGATGTTGTATGCCATCAAATAGAACTGACCCATAGCAGCTGACCCTTCAGTGAGTTTTCAGAAGCAGTTAATTGTACAGGAAGGGTTTTTCCATCTTTTCCACACAGAACTACTAGTGGATTCAAACTGCATACCTTTGGTTTGGCAGTGAAAGTCCTTACCAATAAGTCACTAGAGGTCCTTGAATATTGGGACTAGTGTACATGTTTTCAGCATCCTATCAAAGATGCTAAGTTATCTCTTTGGTTCATGTAAAATGAAATTGTTAACTTGGCGGAGGGTGGGGTGGGGGGAGGCCTCAGAAGGGATATTATTTCAAACTTTTATATGAGATGATTTATGTGTTTTCCTATCATTTACATTGTCTCTTAAAAAATTACCATATAAGCATGTGAAGGAGCACTGGTGGCTTAGTGGTAAGAAGCTGCACTGCAATCCGGCAAGCACATGGTTCGAATCCACCAGCTGTCTGGTGGGAGAAGGATGATCAATCTCCTCCCATGTGATTAACTGTCTCTGAAAACCTGCCAGAGAGTCAACTATGGGTCAGTCCCAGCTTTATGATACACAACAACAACGACAATAGTATTATATAATTCAGAGCTTATCAATTCAAGATTTCCAAGTGCACAATGTTATAACACTAATCATGTTTATCATACTGTACAATTGTATCTATTATATTTAGGATTCGATGGCAAAATACAAATTTTCTGCTCTACATTTTAATTTTTATACACTTTAACACAAGCTTACCTTTATACTTTGATTTTCTAACAATAAAAAAATCCTCAAGATAATCTTAGGAGTTTTTGAAAAATAAAATCTTTGTTTTATACTGATTTACTTACAATGTTTGTATGCCTATCTCTCCTTCCACCCATCAAATTATGCAACTCTCTGATTAAAGCCCACCATAATCTGTATTATTTTTTCTATAAAAGTTTATCTTTCTAGTTTTTTAATAGCAGTTGTTGTTCTTATGTGTCCTTCGTTCAGAATGGACTCACAACTGACACTCTGGTGGTTTTTCAGAGGCAGAGTATCACATGAAAAGAGATTGCTCAACTTTCTCTCACAAGGCAATTGGTAGATTTGAAACGCCTACCTTTGGAATGGCAATGCAACTTCTTACCTGCTAGGCCAAGGATATCCTGAATGAAGATGTTAATCCTGTAAATGTCATCAAGACAAAATGGATTAATTGTTTTCAAAATATTGAAATTAATTTCCAACAAATATCAAAAGGAAACCATGGGGCAAACATCTTTATTAAAAATATTTATTTAAATTGATATGAAAAAATTAGATGCTATCTAATTGAAGTACCTTACAAATGAATTTAACTACACATTTTTTAACAAAATTTTTTTGTTACCCTGTGTCACAGAATAGAATCTTTTTGTGGCCTGTGATCTGAAATTATACCTTATTAAAACAAATCATAATGACTTATAATATTGTACTTCATCCTAGATGCTTCCAGTCTTCAATTTACGGGGGGAAAAGCTAGAAATATAATTGATGACTCGTAATCTACAAAGATCAGTATAATAAATATTTCTGAATGGTCATGTTAATAATAAAAACAAATTAGGTCCTTTCTCTTACCCAGGTTTTTTTGAGAAAGCTTGGTAGCATCTTGTTACTTGCCTTATGACATTGAGACAAATACAATATTTGGATATAAATCTTGGCATCTAATACACTTGAGATTGAAAATTAAAACTGTGAAAACTACTAATAAATAATTATAATTGCAGAGCAAAGTGCATTTTCCATCTAATCCCAAAGAGATTTTCTTATGCTGACAGCAGTGTATTTCTGTGGGATAGTGAGTCCCCAAAACATAGAAAATCATGTGACTTTAATTAAAGATGTTCTCTAAGATGCTGTGGTAAAAGCAAATGACCTACACTACATTCTGATAATTTTATTGATTGCTATGCAACTGATCTAATTTTTAAATGCTATTCATCATTCTGTATATAAAATGTGAACTGGATAGGGGAAAAGTCTCAAGCTCTTTTCTTACTGGATTAAATAGATTAATGCTGGTTATGAAAAGTAACTCCTAGAAGAAGGAAAAGTAGCATCTACTTGTTTCAGGTCTTTTGTTTATAGTGTTGCTATGAGTCATGCTCAACTCAACAGCAACTACAACAACAATGAAAAGTAATTCCTAGGTGAAGAAATAATGGAAAGATGTGAAAGTCCATTTAATTTCACTGAATACTTTGTCAATTGAATTTGTTTCCATAATCCTTATGAATCATTGAAGAAACACTGATATTACTATGCAGTATGAACCTAGGAAAACTGGAAGTTATAAAAAATTAAACAGAAGACATAAAGATCAACAGCACAGGCATTAGTAGGCTGAGACTGAATGATATTGACTATTTAAAATCAGATAAAAATATAATCTACTTTAAAGAAATTGTGCCAAGAGGAGAGAAGACTGGAGTGGGGGAAACCTTAGTATGACCAACAAATACTTGCCAGAGTTGGAGCGTACTTTTTTTGGACCCAGGCGGGCCTTACTTGCTGAAATTCCAGAACACATGAAAGTCTTCAGGCAATAGCAAGACTACAGATAATGAAGGAAACAAAGATTTTCATCATAATTGTTAAAGAGAGAGTGCCTTTCTCTATAGCTCGTATCCTAAACATGAACATGTAGCCTCCTAAACTGTAAGAAAAGATATTCCTGTTTGTGAAAGCCATCCACTTGTGTTATTTCTGTTATAACAGTGTTAGAAAATGAAGATACTCATTCATTGAACTCATTCATTCAGAAATAAGGATAATAAACCTATTACATGTATATGTCACTACATATACATGTAATATATTAAAACCTTTGAAACTTGATGATTGATACATGCACATTTGCTCTGTGTGGTTTGGAATTTTCCATAATAAAAATTTAAGTTATAACCCAAAAGTATACAAAAAGGTAAAAAGAATTCTCTATGACTAAACATAAATCCATAAATCTCCTTTTCTTTTACAATTTCCTTATGATGTTATTCTTATCATATATGTGGGTTGGTTTCAAGATCATCTATTTTCTTCCATGGTATGTTTACTGATTCTTGAAATAATAAAAAATTAATATAATTCCTGTAGATTTTTATGCATTTTAGAAATTTGTAATTGACTTTGAATAATTTCTTGTCTTAACTTTGGGACATATTTAAAAATCTGTTTATTCAATTCTTTAAGCTATTTTCCAATATTTTGATTGAAATAATATTCTTACCAAATTAAAATATTTTTCATTTTTTAACTTTTTTATTAATGTATATTTTGTTTTGTGCAAGAATTCATCTACAGTGTGGTTTTAAAAAATTCATGTTGTTAGCATGCTTACAAAGTTAGTACACATTGTTTCACACTATTCTTCATTCACATTGTGTTTCATACAATCATCCCCATGCATTATGTTTTATTAAATTAATAACCATTGAACTATGCTCATCATTACCATGTCTTTTCAGGTCTCTGCCAGATCTTTCCATTTCTTTTACCCCTTTCTTTCACTCATCAATTGTGCAACCCTGTGATTTTTCCCTAGCCATCCTCACCTCTCTGTCCTCATTCCTTCCCCTTTTTTGTTCCCATACATGTTTCTAGATAGATAGGTCCATTATTTTTGTCCTTGATTCTGTTCCATTGGTCTATGTACATGTCATTGTACCAGTACCGTGCTGTTTTGGTTATTACTGTTGTGTAGCAAGTTTTGAGGTCAGGGAGTGCTATGCCTCCCACTTCATTTTTCATTTTCAGAAGTGCTTTGCTTATTCGAGGTCTCTTTCCTCTCCAAATAAATTTATAATTTCCCTTTTGATCTCCATAAAAATGAATTTGGTATCTGAATTGGGATTGCATTAATCATGTAGACTGCATTTGGTAAGAATATTGTTTTCACTGTTTTGATTGTTCCTATTCACGAACAGGGCACATTTTTTTCTGTTTATTTAGGTCTTTTTTTAAATTATTATTAAATTTTATTTGTTTTAGTGAATATTTACAGAAATTTTGGGTTTTCATTCATTCATTGTTGCACTGTTTTCTCTACTCTCCTCCCCAGTTCGTTCTTCTCCCCCCCCAATGTCTGTTTTAATTGTCCAATTGCCACAGTGCTTGTCGAAGCCAGTTCTGATTAATCTCCTTTGTCAGTGTGTCCTTTGCCATTCCTTATCTCTCCTCCCTGAGAGAGACTTCACCCTGATTCATAAGGAAAAGGGGATGGTGTATTCTCTTAGCTACTTCCTGCTGAAAAGGGACGCTGTAGGTTTCAGGGTGAAGATCTTCTCTCACTACTCTAAAGGGCCCCTTTGGCCGTAGGAAACACATAGACTACTATGGAGATTGATTTTGGAATTTAGATTCACTGTTATCAATTGTGCTTAGCCGTACATGTTCATATCCTTGAAGATGTATCATGGAAGTGTTGCAGCCTAGAAGATACAAATTTAACAAACAAGTTAAAAGTACATGAGTCAAAAATTAAAAAGCAATAATATTCTGAGTATAGGTTCTAATAGTGGCACAAATCAAGTTACAGAGGGAAGGTGGTTCTTACAATAAAAGGCCTATAGACTAGTACTTTTTCTATTATAGTGTAGAGGTTAGGAACCACAAGATGTAGAGGCTCACCTATGTCATTTATGCTTCTTAAGTCCTGGAGGAAATTCCATCTACCACTGGGTTGTTTTACAACTCAGAAGTTCGCATGCAAGGTCGAGGTAAAGTGAGGTTTTCTGTTCATTCCAACAACTAAGAAATAGTGAGAAGAGTTGGGACCTCAGAAGGCTTTTAGGACCAATTAGTAGGCTCTGTGTCCAGGAGAAAATGAATATACTTACCAGTATGTTAATGCTCACCCACAGATCTTCTGGGAGGGTCTAAATCGTTTATTTAGGTCTTTTATTATTGCCTCTCACAGAAATGTTCTGTAGTTTTCTCTCTATATGTTCTTCATATCTCTAGTTCAGTTCACTCCCAAGTGTCCCAATTTATGATTGACCATCATAAATAGTATTGTTTTCTTCTTTTCTTTCTCTGAATTCTCTTTGTTACTGTAGCGGATTCCCACTAATGTTTGGATATTGATCTGGCATCTACTAAATTGGTCCCCGAGACCTAACGGTTTTGTTTTTAAATTTTATTTTATATTGGTTTACATACAAAGTTCGTAAAGTTCATATACATTGTTTTTCACACTAGACCCTTCCCCTTTCCTTTACCACTCCTTTCCTCCACCAATCAAATTATGAGACCCTATGTTTAAGGCCTCCCCTTCTCCTTGGATCCTTATGCATGCTCTGTAATAATGGACCTATACAGTATTTATCTTGATGAGACTTAGTTCACTTAGCATAATGCTCTCCAGTACCTCCTATGTTAGATAGTAATTTACAAAATCATTACTCCTGTGTGCTGCATAGTATTCCATTGTCTGAATGTACCATAGTTTTTCAATCCATTCCATTGTGATTGGACATTTGGGCTGTTTCCATGTTCTTGCTATGGTACATAATGTTACTATGAACACTGGTGTACAAGCTTCTCTGCCTCAGTTTTCATCTTCTCAGATTATATTCCAAGCAGTGGAATAGCTGGGTCATATGGCATTTCTACATTCAGCTTTTTGAGGAAGCAGCAAACTGCCTTCCAGCATGATTGTACTATTTTGACATCCTACAAAAAATGTATAACAGTTCCTATCTTGCAACATCCTCTCCAACATTTATTGCTTGATACCCTGCTAAACTTTACCACTGCTATTAGGGTAAGACAGTATCTCAGTGTGGTTTTGATAGGCATCTCTCTTATTGCCAGTGATTTGGAGCATTTCTTCATGTGTCTGTTGGCCATCCAAATGTCTTCCTCTGTGAAAAGTCATTCCACCTCTTTTGCCTATTTTGTAATTGGATTATCAGTTTTTTTTCTTCTGGAGGCCCTGTAGGATTCTGTAACCTTTTGTTATGAGACCTTTAACAGAGACAGTATTTCCAAATGTTTGTTCCATGTCAGTAAGTTTTCTTTTCACCCTACTGGAAAAAGTTTTTGATTGTTGTTGTTATGTGCCATCGAGTCACTTGCAATTCATAGTGACTCTATGTACGAACCCTGTTCTGCACTGTGCCAATCTCACTGTCTCTGACACACTCACCTTAACTACCCAGTCACTGAATTAACCCACCTCATAGAGAGTCTTCCCCTCCTGTGCTGTCCCTCAACCATCCCAAGGGTCCCTCTCCAAGGACTGGTCCTTCGTTGCAACATTTCCAAAATATGTCAAACGAAACCTCAGAATCCTTGCCTCCAAGGAGCAGCCTGCTTCAACCCTCTCCAGCAGGAAACGGTTCCTTTCTTAGCAGTTCATAATACATTCAACACCCTTCTCTAGCACCACAGCTCAAAGGCATCAATTCTCCTTCTATCCTCCCTAGTCATTGTCCAACTCTCTGATGCATAACAAATGATTGCAAAGACCATGGCCTGTATCAGGCACACCTTAGTCTCCAGAGAGACACCGTTGCTCTTGAGTATTTTGGAGAGGTCCCTAACAGCAGACTTTCCCATCACAACACATCTTTTAATTTCCTAGCTGCTGGTGCCAAGAGTGTTGACTGTGGAGCCAAGCAAACTAAAGCTGTAAACAATCTCAATCTCTTCACCATCCATCCTGATGTTGCCAAATGGCCCAGTGGTGAGAATCTTTATCTTCTTGTTAATGAGCTTTAATTCATATTGAAGGCTACAATCATTGAGCCTCTGCAGCAAGCACTTCAGGTCTTCCTCAGTTTCAGCAAGCAGGGTTGTGTCATCTGCATAATGCAGGTTGTTGAGAAATCGTCCACTAATTCTGATGCCACACTTCTCATACAGCACAGCCTCTTGGGTAATCTGTTCTGCATACAGGTTGAAAAGGTATGGAGATAGGATACCTCCCTGGCATACACCCTTCCCAATTTTGAACCATACAGTGTTTCCTTGCTCTGTTCTGACGACTGACTGCCTCTTGTTCCAAGTATATATTTCGCATTAGCATGATCGAGTGTTCTGGGATTCCCATTCTTCTCAGAGTCAGCCACAGTTTGTATGATTCTCAAACCCAAAATCATTGAAACACAGATAGAAATTCCTCTGGTATTCCCTGCTTTCATCTAAGATCCATCTAACATTAGCTACAAAATCCCTATTACTGAAACCCCTTCTAAACCCAGCCTGGACTTCTGGCAGTTCTCTGCTCATGTGATGTTCCAGTCGTTTTTGGATAATCTTCAGAATCTTGCTTGCATGTGATATTAATAATATTGTTCTATAATTTCCACACTCTGTTAGGTCATCTTTCTTTGGGACGGGAACAAATATAGATCTCTTCCAGTCAGTTGGCCAACTTTTTTATTAGCACAGAGATTTAATTTTTAGAAGGTCCCCTCACTTATCAATTTTTTTGTAATGTGCTTTTGGATTCTATTGGGTAGGATTTTATTAAGGATTTTTACAGTTACGTTTATGAGAGAAAGAGGTGTGTAGTTTTCATTTTTTTATAATATCATCCCTATGTTTGGTATTAGGGTTATGATTGCTTCCTAGAATGTCTCTGGGATTCTACCTTAATTTTCTACATTCTGAAATAACTAAGCAGAACTGGTGATAAATCTTCTCTGAATGTTTAGTAGAATTCAGTCATTAAGCCATCTGGTCCAGGATTTTTTTTTTGTGGGGGAGGTTTTTATACCCTGCTCAATTTCTTCTTTTGTGATGAATCTGTTCAGGTATTCTACATCTGACCGTGTCAGTCTGGGTGGGGTATGAGTTTCAAGGAATTTGTTCATTTTCTACAAGTTTTCAAATTTATCTAAGTATGTTGTTGTTGTTAAGTCCCGTCGAGTCATAGACAACTCATAGTGATCTATGAACTAAAGACCTGAATGTGTGTATAACTTTCATAGTTTCTCCAAGTCCATAGAGTTTCCAGAGGCAAGCTATTTTGGAAGTGGATGCCACTTCTGCCTCCAAGCTTGTTTTAATTGGGGACCTTTACCAAACACTGTCCACCATGAGTAACCATTATTGCATTTGACACATCAGTGTCATAGTGTTTAGCCTCACAACAACTATGTTACCTCTGTATAGCAAGTGGACAGACCTGTGCTATACCACTTAGAAGAATGACTAAAAACAAAACCAGGTCTGAGGGCTGCAGGTTAAAATCATCTGCTTTGGCTTGGTAACATAACTTTCTATGCACAAGGCCAACAGAGATCTTTTGACGTTGTTATTGTTAAGTGCCATCAAGTTGTAGATGACTCATAGTGACCCTATGAATGGAAGACCTGAACACAGCTTTTCATAATATTCCAGTGTTATAGATTTAATTTCCTCTGATTCTGCTGTGATGTGACCTCTATCACTCCTTAATTGAGTTATTTGTGTCTTCTCCTTTTTTTCTTTTGGTAAGTGTGACAGTGATTTGTCAATTTTATTGATCCTTTTGAAAAATCATCTCCTGGTCTTATGGATGGTTTTAGTTTTTTTTCTGTTTTCTATTTAAATTATTTCAGCTCTTATCCTTATAATTTCTTGTTCTGGAAGCTATTGGATTAAATTTTTATTTATTTTCTATTTGATGAAAGTGTTAAGTTAAATAATTTATTTTGTTTTCCTCATTGTTTATGTGTTTGCTATAAATTGGCCTCTGAGGACTGCCTTAGCTGCATCCCAGAGGTTTTAATACTTTTCATTATCATTCGTTTTAAATAATATTTTATTTCATTTTTTAAAATTTCTTCTATAGCCCAATCATGTTCTAACAGGATGTTATTTAGCTTCCTCATTTGTGGTTTAAAGCTTTTTCCTTTTGTGGTTAATTTCTAGTATTATAGTATTGCATTCTGAGAAGATACTTTTTATTATTCTAATGTTTTGATTTTTTTTTTTTAAATTTGTTGAGTCTTGCTTTGTGCCTAATACATGAACAATTCTGGAAAATATATAGTGGACACTTGAGAAGAAAGTGAATTGAGTTTTTCTTGGGTGCGGTACTCTGAATACATTCACCAGGGTGAATTAGCTGAATGTAGTTTGGATCTTCTGTATATTTGTTAGCTTTTTTTTTAGTTGATCTATCCTTTGGTGATAGTAGTGTGTTAAAATCTCCTACTACTACTATGGTGTTGTCTATTTCTTTAATTTTGTTAACCACTATATTACATATTTTGGAGATCTATCATTTGGTACATAGATGTTGACCAATGTTATGTCTTCTGGATATATAGTGCCTATATATACTGTCTTTCCTTACCTTTTGTAGTGGTTTTCATCCTGGAGTCTATTTTATCAGAGGTTAGTACTTCCACACATTTTTTGTGTATACCATTTGCTTGATTTCTTTTTTCTAGCCTGTGATTTTGAGTCTATGTTTTTCTTAATTTCTTAGATGTGTTTCTTATAGACAATATATTAATAGACTTTTTAAAAAATTAATTTCAATGAACATTTACAGAGATTTTGGATTTCCATTTTTTTTTTAAGTCCATTCTGTTACTCTTTTTCTCTTGATTGGTACATTTAGTCCATTCACATTAAGTGTGATTATTTGCAAGCTAGGTTTTATTATTTCCGTTTTACTGTGTTTCATTTTTTTGTTGTTTCTGGTTACTGTGGTCCATCCACTTTTCTTAGATATCACTGTATAAAGGACTTATATTAGAAGTTCTTGTAGATTTGGTCTTATTACAAATTTCTTAAGGCCCTTCTTTTCTGAAAATGATGTAATTTGTTCTTCATATTTGATGTAGAGCTTTGCTGGGTACAGGATCTTGGTTGGCAACTGTTCTCTTTCTGTTTATGCCATCCCATTGTCTTTGTGCTTGCATGGTTTATGCTGAAAAATCAGAAATCAATTTAATTGCTTGAATCTTTGTTTTTCTCATGCTGCTTTTAGTATTTTATCCTTTTATATTGCAAATTTGAGTATGATATGTCTTTACGGTTTTCTTTTTGGGTCTAGTCTTTATGCTGAGCTTCTTGAATGTAGATTTCCTGGTTCTTCATAATACCTGGGAAGTATTCTTCCAGTACCTCTTCCAAAATTTTCTCAGTGCTTTCTTGTCTCTCTCATATTCTGGAATTCAAATCATATATGCATTATTCCTTTTGATGCCATCCACATGATTGTAATTTTCCCCCCATTTTCTTTATATCTCATCTCTGACTTTTTTTTCTTCTAGTATGTTTCTGTTGTGGTTCTTATCTTCCAGCTCACTGATTCCAGCTCCATCTCTTCTGATCCCTCAAGAGGAAAAAAAATGTATTTTGAAAACTCTCTTAATAGGATAAATCTTTGGAAATTATTTTCTTTCAAATATTTTAGTTCTTACAATTTAAGGTCTTCACAAATTACAGTCGCTTACAGTTTCTATACTTAATATAATTTTGCCAAGGGACATGTAAAGGAGAGGGTTATTTATCCTTCCAGAACATAGAGCATCTGCAATTTTCTTCATAAATTCATTTGATGATAATTTTCACATTTATCTCAGCTCATTTTGAGTCTTCCTCCAATCTTGTGTGATTTAACATCCAAGAATTTATTCTCCTTGATGATTTATTCTACCTAACACCTCCTTCCTCTGACTGTAAGGATATTTCCATGAATATTTAGAGATACGAAGTTTGTTTATTATGACTCCTTTCACAATGTCAATATTATTAATAAGAAATTTCTTTTTGATACCACCTTAAACTTTTACAGATACCAACCAGTATGCTTACTTTTGATAAAATCTGTGGAGATTTCCAGTTTCTTTGATTTTGTAAAAATGTTTTATTTGCTCTGGGAGCTTTGATTGCTTAATCTGTAAGGAGCTGTGCTGGTAACCAAAGGCAGCATTTCTCTGGTAGTTAGAATCCATCTTGGGAGAAAATGGGCTATATCTTTTAAGGTAATTTACAGTTTCTTGAAAACCCATTGAGTCAGCTACAAAATGGCTTGAAAGTAGCCTGAAGAAGAGCTAACTGTGAATAACTGTGGTTGTGGAGGGGAACTATTGCCACTCACCTGGTATGTGGTGGTGGAGAATTCACTTCCTTGGTCTTTGGGGATGGAGGTGAAACGGGTTTTGGGACATGAAAAGCAAACAAGGATATTCACTGTTGTGAGTGAAGACTGCAGCCACTGGCACTGACATCCTGGGTTCTCAAACCATGTAAATAGTTGTTCAAAACAACACAGATAACATTGTACCAGAACAATAATATGTAAAGTAGATGTTAATAAAGAAAATGCCATGTTTTACTGGAAGTAACTGTGGTAAAAGACCTTTATAATGCATTAAAAAATCAGAGATGTCACTCTGAGTATAAAGGTGTATCTGAATCACCACATAGTTTCTTTTCAACACACCCTCAGGTGTGCAAAATCTGCCCAGTGAATCTGAAATAGTAAGTTAGAATTCATGCCTTTCAGTTATAATGTTGGGGGAGAATATTCACTATACTGTGGATTTCTTTTTTTTTTTTTTTTATACTGTGGACTTCTAAAAAGAATGAACAAATTTGTCTTGGAAGTAGTACAGCCTGAATGCTTAATAGAAATAATTCATAAGTGATTCATTGACATCAATTTACTGAACTTACTCATAACTGACCTGACAGGAAGTTTTAAAGGCTGTAAATTTTATGGGAGGAGATTGTCCATCTTTCTCTCAGGAACCGATTGGTAGATTTGAACTGTCTATATTTATCAACAGTCTGCGTTATGCAGATGACACAACTCTGCTTGCTGAAACTGAGGAGAACCTGAAATTCTTGCTGCAGAGGATCAAGGACTGCAGCCTCCAATATGGACTGAGGCTCAATGTCAAGAAGACAAAGATTCTTACCACTGGACCAATTGGCAACATCAGGATGGATGGTGAAAAGATTGAGATTTTTCACAGCTTTAGTTTCTTGGCTCTACAGTCAACACTCTTAGCACCAGTAGCCAGGAAATTAAAAGACATATTGCCATGGGAAAGTCTGCTGTTAGGGACCTATCCAAAGTACTGAAGAGCAATGATGTCTCTCTGGAGACTAAGGTGTGCCTGATACAGGCCATGGTCTTCGTGATCACTTGTTACGCATCAGAGAGTTGGACAATGACGAAGGAAGACAGGAGAATTGATGCCTTTGAGATGTGGTGCTGGAGAAGAGTATTGAGGGTACCATGGACTGCTAGAAAAGCAAACAGATTCATCCTGGAAAGGGTTAAATCGGGTGACTTCCTGGAGGCAAGGATTCTGAGGCTCCATCTAACATACTTTGGACATGTTGTAAGGAGGGAGAGGTCCTTGGATAGGGATATCATGCTTGGGAAGGTGGAGGGACAGCACAGGAGGGGAAGGCCCTGTATGAGGTGGATTGATTCAGTGACTAGGGTAATCGGGATGGGTGTATCGGAGACAGTGCGATTGGCACAGGCCAGAGCAGAGTTTAGGGCTGTTATACATAGGGTCACTATGAGTTGCAAGCGACTTGACAGCACATAACAACAACAACAACATTTGAATTTGTGTTTTATTGGCTATGCAAAGGCATTTAATTATATGGATCATAACAAATTGTGGCTGACATTGAGAACAAGAGTCCCAGGTCACTTAATTGTGCTCAAGTGGAACATGCACCTGGTTGTGTAAACAGAGTAGGGGAACACAGCATGATTTAAAATTGACAAGAGTGTGTGTTAAGATTATATTCTCTCTCCATACCTATTCCATCTGTATGCTGAGCAAATTATCTGAGTAGCTTAACTCTATGAAGAACAGCATGGCATCAGGATTGGAGGGAGACTCATCAATAACCTGCATAATGCAGAAGACACACCCTTGCTTCCTGAAAAGTGAGGAGGACTTGAAGCATTTGTTGCAGAAGATCAAGGAATACATCCTTTAATATGGATTGCATTTCAATGTCAAGAAAACAAAGATTCTTACCACTGGACTAATAGGCAACATCATGCTGGATGGAGAGGAGATTGAAACAGTCAACAGCTTTAACTTGCTTGGATCCACACTTAACACCCTTGGTATCAGTAGGCAGGAAAAAGGAGACATATTGCACTGGGAAAATCTGCAGTTAGGGACCTCTCCAACTGATTGAGGAGTAATGATGTCAGTTTGAGGACTAAGGCGTGTCTGATTCAGATCATAGTCTTTCAGATCACTTGTCTTACATCTGAGAGCTGGACAATGAATAAGGATGACAGAAGAAGAAGTGATGTATTTGAGCTGTGATGTTGGAGAGCACTAAACATACTATGGACTTCCAAAAGAACAAACAGATATGTCTTGAGGAGGATGCAGCCAGAGTACTGTTTGAAGGCAATGATGATAAGGCTGTGCTTCACATACTTTGGGCATCTTGCTAGAAGGGGTTATTGCTTGGAAAGGGATATGATACTGGGAAGGATGGAGCGTTGGCAAAGAAGAGGAAGACCCTTGACCAGGTGGATTGACAGTGACTACTGCAATGGGCTCTAGTGTGTCAGGATATGTGAAGATGATACAGGATAGAACAGGGTTCAGATCTTTTGTTCATAGGATCTATATGAGTTGTACTCAACTGTACATAACAACAGCAACAACAACACTTGAACTGATAGCACAACTCCTTATCGTTGTTGTTGTATGTCCATTGAGCATGACCCATAGCTACTCCATGAACAACAGACCTAAACCCTGTGCCATCCTTACACGTCCTGACACACTAGAGCCCATTGTGGTGTCAGTCTACCTGGTTGAAGGTCTTCCTTTCTTTCACCAACCCTCCACCTTTCCAAGCATGATGTTCCTTTCCAAGGAATAGCACCTCCTACCAACATGCCTGAAGTATGTGAGATAAAGATTCAACATCTTCGCCTCTGAGAAACTCTCTGGCTGCACTTTCTCTAAGATATATTTGTTCTTTAGTAGTTCAATAGACTGGTGAATTCAGTTAACCATGTGGTAGAACCATAAAAATAAACTGAGATCCTTCCCATGTGAAAGAAAACCGTGCCTTGCTCTTTTTAGAGATCGGTATGGAGAAGAAAATATTTGCAAGATCTATTACTGAGTTCCAGTCTCCTTTAGTCTGCTGCATTTCCTGCATCAATGACAGCATGTCTGGGACTGCTGAAGCCATGGGTGACGCTACATTTTTTAGGCTTTGATACTCTAGGGTTAGTGTCCATGAGCTATCTGCTTTTGTAACGGGCCAGAAAGGATTCTTAAATAAAGAATTTGTGGACACTAACACCCGAGCCTTTAGCATATCTTTAATCAAGACAGTTATCTCCTTTTGTCCACCAGGAATCCCATATCCCTTAAAATTAACAGGCTTAGCAGGTTCAAGCAATTCCAATAGTTCCCATTTAGCATGTCCTGTCAGCCCTCAGTTTTACAATACCCAGTAGAAGGAGGGGGCCTCAATTGCACAGAATATTCATACCAATAATATATTCGGTGAAAGGAGATAAAACTGCTTCACAAAACATCTATTTATGTTTTTTAATTCTTATTCAGACTTTCACTCTAATCCAATTAATTGCCTCATTTTCATATCATATCCTCCTAATACAAATTTAAATTCCTTCAGGATTTTATTAATAAGTTTGGGAATTACAGTGCATTGGACTCCTGTGTCTAGAAGCCCCAAGAATTTTTTCTTCTTCTCCACAACCATGCTATTTTACCCACACATGTGCATATGGCAGTAGGTCCCTTCCTGGGGGTTAGAGCAGAAAATCCTGACCTTCTTGTCAATCTATATTTTGATCAACTAGCTGAGTTTCTGCTTCAAGTGACTAAATGGGCTCCCTCATTATAAATACCTCATGAGTGGGATGAATAGAATGGACTTGTTTAGGTTTTCTTGATGTTGGGAGAACAGAGAGAACCTTCATTGGTCCACTCTACACCTGTAGTGCTGCTTTAGAAACTTTCCCCCAACTTTATCAATGTCTACTACAGTCATCCCATTCCTAAGTAATAATCTAAAAATTCCCCACCCCATAGTGTCCTCCTGCTTGCCTATGAATCACCTTGATGTTTCTTGTATCTTTAAAGTCCATAAAGGGAAGTGTTTTCAACAGCGTGACACAGCTTCTTCAATTGGCTTGTTTGCCAGTAGCAAAGCTATCTGAGATTGCCATGTTACTATCTGTGCCATGACCTCTGTAAGGAGCATATTCATTGGATGAGTGTCCTCAGTGCCATAAAGCCACTCCAGCTTTACTTGTATATGAAGAACAGAGAGCGGCATTTTTCTTTGGAGAGATAAACAAGTCTAATCGCACATCTTATCCACTCTATCACGTTAATCATCTCTTCTGGTATAATTTCTCATGTTACTGTATCTTCCAGTGTCATTCTTCTCTGTGTCTCTGTTGTACAGATAATTATGGGCCTACCATTCACCCACATATGTTTTTCCATTCCCTCAGCATACAAAACCACAGATGCTGCCCCTAAATTTCTAATTTTTACAATCTACTATTTGTTCCTCAGGAAGCTGCCAATAATGATCAACAAACATGTACATTTTTTCTATGTCATATTTCCTCACTACGGTAATTTCTTGATCCTACCCATCTGCCTCTCTGTATTTTTTCGTGATCCTGTATTTTCTTTGTGTATACTGCCACTACTGATAACAAAAGCCAAGGACTTATAAATTTCGCTTTTCCCTTATCTTCCTATATTTTGGCATGTATCAAGTTAACCAGCTTCTCAGGAATTAGGTCCACTAATTTCATACCCCAGAAGTAAATATTGCTTTTCTTTCTGTCCACACAGAGTCCTAAAGTTTCTTATTCTTTTGTTTACCTCTTTTTCTCCAAAGACACATGTTACAGAGAGTCTGGACCTTTGTAGTAAATCCTGCTATTCTGAAACCAATTGTTTTTAATATACTATGTGCTAAGATCAATAGCACAGTATTAATCAGAAGCCTTGGGTCAATATAATTGTAAATGCTCAAGCCATAACGTCGGATATTAACAGCTCCATCTGTGGCTCAGTTCTCCAATTCCTCTCTGGTCTTTTGGAATGGGTGAAAAGATTTGCTAAAAGGTGCCACAGAAACTCACACTCATTAGAGGAATGCCTCACATGACTTCAGATAAGCAGGCTGATTTTTCTCACAGACACTGGTGAACAATGGGCTAACCTGGATGCTTAAACACAGTTGTGCTGCTGTTTCTTTGTTGGAGTTTTACAGACACCCTCCTCCCAGTGTGGAAAGTTCTCTCTTATACTGATCCTCTATCTGTTGCTAATTAGAAAGATTGTACTGATTTGTGTGACCATGCATCTACGATTAAGTTAGAGACCAGAAGGAGTTAAGGTGTTGATGTTGATTGCCTTCGAGTTGAGACCTACTAGTTGCAAACCTATGAACAAAAGGCCAGAAGCCCTCCTATAATTATCAAAATTTATCAAAGTTTATAGAATTTCCAGAAGCGTGTTGTTTAGGAAGTGGATGCCACTCCTGATTCCAAACCTGTCTTAAACTGGGAACTCCACCAAACACTGTCCATTGTGAATAACTGTTTGGGCATTTTACGACACCTCAGTACAGCATATTGACAGAAGAGTGCTGTACCACTTAGAAGAATGTTCCTCCAAAATATAATAACAACCAACTTTAAATACAAAGGTCCTCCCCAAGGTCTTGTTGACTCTAAACAAGAGGCTTAAATAAAATAAATAAATACATAAAACCACACACACAAAAAAACCCCAAAACAACCAATAGAGTATGTTATTATTGTTATGTGAAATTTAGTTGCCTGTGATGTATAGCAACCCTATGGATAAAAGCTCTGAACCCTTCCCTGTCTTGAGCCAATCTCACTAATTCCAGTACACCAACCCTCTTTGCTTCAGATCCTGTATCAATCCATCTCTCCAGGGTCTTCATCTCCTGCACTGTCGGTCCACCCTTCTGAGTATGATGTCCTTCTCTAAGGACCAGTCTCTCCTGGCCATGGGCCCAAAGTACATAAGACAGAGCATGAAAATTCTAGCCTCCAAGGAGAGATTTGGTTTTACCCTCTCAAAGACAGTCCTATTTGTTTTCTTGGTAGTGTATGGTATGTTCAAGACTCTTCTTCAACACCACAACTTGGGAAGACATCTATTCTTCTTCTGTCATCCTTAGTCATTGTCCAGCTCTCTGAAGCATAACAAGTAACTGAGAAGACTATGGCCTGGATTAGATGCACCTTTGTCTCTAGATTGACATCGTTGTTCTTCAGCACTCTGGAGAGGTCCTTGACTGCAGATTTTTCCCAAAGCAATTTGTCTTTTGATTATCTGACTGAGGTGTTAAGAATTTTGTTTATGGATCTTTACAAGCTGTAATTGCTAACAACCTCAATCTCTTCTCCATCTATCATGATGCTGCCTATTGGCCCAGTGGTGAGAATCTTTGTTTTCTTGATGTTGAGCTTCAATCCATATTGAAGACTACTGTCCTTACCTTTTTGCAGCATGTGCTTCAGGTCTTTTTCAGGTTGTGTCATCTGCGTATCGTAGGTTGTTAATGAGTCTTCCTTCAATCTTGATGCCACATTCGTCCTCCTAAAACTCTGCTTCCTGAATGATCTGTTCTGCACAGATTGAAAAGGTATAGGGACAGGATGCATCCCTGACACACTCCTTTCTTGATTTTGAAACATGGAGTGCTTCCTTGCCCTGTTCTGAGGACTGTTTCTTAGTTCAAGTATAGGTTTCATTTCATATAAGTACAATTGAGTGTTCTGAGATTCCCATTTTTCTCAAGGTTAGTAGCAATTTGTTATGATCTGCACAAATGCCTTTGCATAGATAATGAAACATAGGTAGACATTCTTCTGGTACTCTCTGCTTTCTGCCAAGATTCATCTGACATTGGCAATAATGTCCCTAGTGCCATGACCTCCTCTAAACCCAGATCTTTCTGGTAGTTCTTTGTCAATGTACTGTTCCAGTCATTTCTGGACAATCTTCTGCAGAATTTTGCTAGTCTATTATATTAGTTATATTGTTCAATAATGACCATACTCTGTCGGATCACTTTTTCTTGGAATGGGAATAAATAAGAATCTCTTCCAGCCAGTTGGCCAATCAGTTGTCCTCCAGATTTCTTGGCACAACTTGGTGAGCACATGCAGGGCAGCATCTGTTTGCTGAAATACGTCAATTGGTATTCCATCAGTTCCTGGGGCTTTATTTTTTTTGTCAAATCCTTAAGAGCAGCCTGAATTACCTCCTTCATCACAATTGTCTCTTGATCATACCTGGTTTCTTGAAGTTATTCTGTGTCAACCAATTCTTTTAGTACAATTGTTCTATATACTCCTTCCATTTTCTTTTAGTGTTTCCTGAATCATTCCATATTCTGCCTATAGAATCCTTAAGAACTGTATCTTGTATTTATTCTTTAGTTCTTTTGGCATAAGAAATGCTGAGCAAGTTCAGCTCCTCGCACGTTTTATTATAATACTATGCCTTGTCTTCCCGAGCGGCCCTTTGAAATTTTCTATTCAGCTCCTTAACTTCTTAATGCCTTCCTCTTGCTATAGCTTCTTGGTGCTCTAGTGCAATATTCAGAGTCTCTTCTGACATACATTCTGGTCGTTTTTTCTTCTTCCTTCTTTGTAACGACTTTTTGAATTCTTCATGAATAATATTTTTCTTTTAGCGACTTTTTCTCTAAAGTACTTAGGAGCAACAGTGTCTCTCTCTGGAGACTAAGGTGCACCTGATACAGGCCATGGTATTTGAAATCGCTTGTTATGCATCAGAGAG
>NW_006400106.1:224175-247430 GCF_000299155.1 Elephantulus edwardii | reverse complement strand
AGCATAAGAAATGCTGAGCGAGTTCAGCCCTTTTGATGTTCTGACTCCAACTCCTTGCACATTTCATTGTAATATTTTGCTTTGTCATTCCGTGCTGCCTTTTGAAATCTTCTATTCAACTCTTTAGTATCTTGAATTCTTCCTTATGCTTTGGCTTCTCTGCACTCCAGTGCAATTTTGAGTCTCTTCTGACATCCATTTTGGTCTTCTCTTCCTCTTCCATCTTTGCAATGACTCTCTGCATTCTTCCTGGATGTTAACCTTGATATCCTCCCACAAATCATCTGATCTTCGTTCATTAGTGTTCAAGGCCTCAAACCCTGTTCCTGAGATGGTTCTGAAATTTAGGTGGGATAGACTCAAAGTCATATTTTTGGTTCCCGTGCATTTGGTTTCATTTTCCTCAGCTTCAACTTGAACTTGCATATAAGTAGTTGGTGGTCTGTTCCACAATCAGCTCCTGGCCTAGTTTTCACAGCTGATATTGAGCTTCTCCAACTTTTTTTTCCACAGCTATAATCAATCTGATTTCTATGCTTACCATCAAGTGAAATCCATGTATATAACCTGTGGGACGATGACTAGGGAGGATAGAAAGAGAATTGATGCCTTTGAGCTGTGGTGCTGGAGAAGAGTATTGAATGTACCATGGACTGCCAAGACAACAAACAGATTCATCCTAGAGAGTGTTAAACGCGGCTACTCCTTGGAGGCAAGGATTCTGGGTCTTCATCTGACATACTTTGGACATGTTGTGATGAGGGACATGTTCTTGGAGAGGGACATCATGCTTGGAAGGGTGGATGGACAGGGCAGGAGGGGAAGGCCCCCTATGAGGTGGATTGATTCACTGGACTGGGGTAATCGGGATGGGTGTGTCAGAGGCAGTGAAATTGACACAGGATAGAGCAGGGTTTAGAGCTATTGTACATAGGGTCGCTATGAGTCGCAATCCACTTGATGGCACATAACAACAACAACAAAAACAACATGTCTCTTACAAATGTATTTGCAATGAATAAATCATTGATTGTGCAAAATTCAATCATTCTCTCTCCAGCTCCATTTCTGTCACCGAGTCCATGGTTTCCAACTACTGAATCTTCTTTTCTGTTCCCAACTTTTGCATTCCAGTCATCCATTATTATCAATGCATCTTGATTGCATGTTCCATTGATCTCCGACTCAAAAGTTTGTAAAAATCTTCTATTTCCTCTTCCTTGGCTCTGGTTATTGGTGCATATATCTGAATGATAGTGGTATTCACTGGCCTTCCTTGTATGCATATGGATATTATCCTGTTACTCACAATATTGTACTTCAAGATGGATCTAGCAATAGCTTTCTTAACTATGAAAGCACAAGGGAGTAGAAACTAAAAACAAAGGATAATAAGGAAGTCTTTTGCAGGTAAGGTCAACTTCCTCTCTATTGTTTACCTTATCCTTATCTCAGGAGGGAGGGATTCAGTAAATACAAACTAAGAACAATTTGGGTCTTAAGGAATGCCTAAGTGCCACAGGGTGAATTCTATCTTGTATTATACCTCCTGCATATCCTGATATAGGATTTGGTTTATTATTAATATTAAATTTGATATTTGGCTTCCCACCGCTATCCTTTGGTGAGAATGATGTACTAAAATATTCTAGTGTGGTGTTGTCTATTTCTTTCTTCAATTCTTTCATGTATTATATAATAATTGTTTTATGTATTTAACAGGTCTATTATTTGCTGCCCAGATACTGACCAACGTTATGTCTTCTTGAACTACTGTAGCTTTATTTATTATATAGTGCCCTTCTTTATATTTTATGGTGGTTTTCATTCTGAAGTGTATTTTATTAGAGATTAATATAGCCACACTTGCTTTTTTGTGGATGTCATGTGATTCGTATGTTTTCCCCCCACTCTTTGATTTTGAGTCTATCTTTTTGTTTCTTAGATGTGTCTCTTGTAGACAACATATTGATAGACTTTGGTTTGGGGGATTTTGTTGTTTGTTGTTTTCTTTTGTCTATTCTGCTACTCTTTTTCTCTTGATTGTTGCATTAATCCATTCACATTAAATATGTTTATTGGAGGCCAGGTTTGATCACTACCACTTTACTATGTCATTTTGTTGTTGTTTTTTTCTTACTATCTTCCATCTACTTTTCTTAGGTGTTTTTGGGTGAACTTAGAAGTTTTTGTAGGTTATTGGAAAATCCCAAGGACTCAACAACAACAAAAAAATCTGTTAGAACTAGTAGACCAATTTAGTAGAATGGCAGGATAAAAGCTCATTATCTATATATCAGTGGGATTCCTCCATAGTACCAAAGAGAATTCAGAGAATAAAACCAAGAAATACTATTTACAATAACTAACCACAAATTGGATTCTTGGGAGTGAACCCAGCTAGAGATACAAAGATTTATTCAAAGAAAACTATAGAACATTTCTGTAAGACATAATAAAAGACCTAAAGAAATGGAAAAATGTGCCCTGTTCATAGATATTTTTGTTGTAATTATGTGCCATCAAGTCACCTGCAACTCTGAAGCCTGCCCTCTAATAAACCAGTATCACTGACTCTAATACACCTATCCCCTTTACCCTAATTTACTGTACAAATCCATCTCTCTCAGGGGATAAAAAGACTCAAGATTGTGAAAATGACAATCCTACCAAAAACAATCTACAGGTTCAATGCAATTTCAATACAGATACCAAATTCCGTTTTCAAGGAGATTGAAAAGGATATTGTCAAGTTTATTTAGTAAGGAAAGACAACCCAAACAATCAAAGAACTTTTGAAAAACAAAATGAAGTGGGAGGCATAGCACTTCCTGACCTCAAAACCTACTGTTATTGTTGTTATGTGCCATTGGGCCGCTTGTGACTCATAGCGACCCTATGTACAACAGCCCTAAACCCTGCTCTGTCCTGTGCCAATCTCACTGCCTCTGACACACCCATCCCGATTACTCCAGTCACTGAATCAATTCACCTCATAGAGGGTCTTCCGCTTCTAACCAGAGTAGCATGCTACTGGTACTATGAACAATGGAACAGAATTGAGAACCCAGAAATAGACCCAGCTATCTGGGTCAACTTACATTTGATAAAGAAAGAAAATCTATCAAATAGGGAAACTAAAACCTCTTCTACAAATGGTGCTGACAAAACTGGATTGCTACCTGCAGAAAACTAAAACAGGATTCACATCTCACCACTAAAAATCAACTCAAGGAGGATCACAGACTTATTAGTAAAGCCCAAAACCATAAATTTCATAAGAGACAAACTGGATGTTCATTGTGTCTACAATATTCTGACTCTGAGGTGTTCATTTGGTCTGAAATATTCTCTGCTTTTTTTTTTTGAGAAAGCGTAATTTTTTTTTCACAGTGTTTGAAGCTGCCTGCTTCTTTCATGACATTAAGTTTTTCTTGATAAGATTTAGGCTTACTCTATTGTATCTCTATAATTTTATGGTAATTCTTGTCTTTATGATGTTATTGATTAGTTTCCAGCTTAAAATGCTCTATTGGATGAGCCACTCACTCTACTGAAAACCCTTTCTGGGAATATTTGCTTTCCCTGAAGTCCTGAGGTTCTCTCTATTCTGCACTCCAGCCCTGCAGGAATCTCACCTTAATGTAGTTCTCTATCCCAAACTCTATTGTCCTTTTTCCTTTATGAAGTGGCTGAATGGTGTGAAAGCAGGTGCTTCTCTTGAGCAGTTTCTGTTAGGGGTGTTTCAAGTCAGCTTTCTTTCTCGTAGCTCAATGTGCCAGTTGAGAAAGCTGAGAGTCTTCCCCTTACTTGTAGCTCTAACCCAAACTCTCTTGTCTTGTCTGGCCCTTGGGACTGCCCTGCAGAACCAGAGGCAAGAATCTCCAAATAGAAAGTCTTATTACCAAGAAAGTTTTAGTCTTGTCTCCCCATAAACACTAGAATATGTTCTTTCTCGGGGGGCAGTGCTCATTTGATGCACCTTCTCTCCTGAAGTTTAATGTCTTCTTTTCTCTCTGGAGTCAAGTGAGATCAGATCCTCTTACTCAAGGAGTATATGAGGATGGAGAATCTCAAGTCAGCACTCCCTCTCACAGAAAGCTGAGAAAGTAATTTCCGTGCTTGTAGCCCTGTACCCCTCAAACGCTCTTGTCCTGTTTGGCTCCTCAGTTGACCTCACAGCCCTGGAGGCAAGGATCCTCAAATAGAGGGCCCTAACCACAAGGAAATTTCAGTTCTTCCTCCCTATAAGCAATGGAAAGTACTCGCTGTGGGCTCAAAATGTGGTGGCTTTAAGATTAAGTCTAGGGATTCCATACAATTGCCAACAATAAATGGAGGCTACTTTTATAGACTTACTTTTATTCTTCCCAGTATTTTGCTGAGTTAAATAAGTAGCTAATTGTACTTTGACACAATATGTGATTTTAAGAGTAGTCACTCAATATCATCCTAAAAGACTCTAGTAGTTTAGGTTTATTGTATATATTGTAGTAGAACTATTCCTTTCTGCAATTAGGTAACCATTTATACATTCTCACACTTAGAAATAAATATACTTTAATTAATATTTGATACATAAAGTGATAATTTTACATTTTCTCCTTATTCTTCACTTTTTGGAAAAATGTATCTAATGAAAAATCAGTGTGCCACAGGGGATGATATTTGTTTTAGAGTGTTCTGGGGTTTTCTTACCTTTATAATTCTTTTTATAATGTTCATCACTTCCTTATTTCTTAGACTATAGATAAAAGGATTTAATAAAGGAATTATTACAGTATAAAAAACAGCAGTTTGTATATCTTGATTACCTGAGTGTGGGAAAATGTACATAAAAAGAAGAGAACCATAGAATATTGAGACAGAGAGAAAATGAGATGCACACGTAGATAAGGCTTTGCCTTTTCCCTCTCTGGATTTCATTTTGAAAATAGTGAGAAGGATGTAAAGGTAAGAGATTAGTACTATGATAATAGTTAAAATTTGAACTAGCCCTGAAAATATAAGTAACATCAGTTTATTTATATATGGGTCAACACAAGAGAGTCTAAATAATGGAACAATATCACAATAAAGATGGTTGACTGGATGAAGTCCACAGAACGCTAACCTTAGTATGAGTCCTGCCTGAAGCATGGACTGTATATTGCCACCTATGTAGACTCCTATGGTCATTTTAATACAGAGTTGCTTTGACATCATAGTATGGTATTGCAGTGGATAGCATATGGCCACGTAGCGATCATAGGCCATTGCTGCCAGGAGAAAGCAGTCAGCAGTTCCAGCAAGGCAGAAAAAATAAAATTGTGCCAAGCATTCATAGAGGGAAAGAATTCTTGTCTTAGAAACAAAGTTCTCTAACATCTTAGGGATAATGGCACTGGAACAGCAAAAATCCATCAAAGCCAGGTTACCCAGAAAGAAGTACATTGGTGTGTGAAGACGGCGCTCCATGGTAATCAATGCAATCAAACCCAGATTTCCCACCAGAGTGACCAGGTAAATGGCAAAGAACAGCACAAACAGAAGGGGCTTCAGGTCTGGATGATCCATAAATCCTGTGAGAATAAATCCTGTTGTCAAAGATCGGTTGTCCTTAGTCATCTCTTCTCTCCCTGTTGAGATAGGAATCAGGGAAAGGTGAAATTCTAATTTAAAATGTGGCTAAATTTCTCTTTGAAATTGTCTTGTGCAAAAAGGAGCACAGTCACTTTTTCAAGCTTTCCCTGTTGTCTTTGAAATACAGAGACGACATCAGAAGAACATTTGTTCTCATTACGTGTCTAGTATATGACTTCATGAGATGAAGCTCTTTATTCACAAGTTTATAGAACTTCAAAGAAAAGTCCAGAGACAGTTTGTAATGAAATAATTTGGTTGGAGCACAGGATGATGCCTAAAGCATATGCAACATTGCAGAGGGGATTCGATGTGAGGGGTGATTCACATACGTCTCTAGGAACCATATAGGCCTCGGCATTTAAGTGAAGTCAGTTTTGCAGGGAACCTTCCAAATTCTTCATGGTAATTGAACATGCCTGTAAACAGTGCCCTTCTGGCTTACTAGATGAGTAGACTTGGACTTATTATCTCTGCCTAGAGAGAGATGAGGTTGAGTAATCTGGAGAGAAACTTATTTGCAAGTCTGTTGTCTTATATGAGACCTTGAATTTCAGAGTGGCTATGATTGCCTCTGTCATCAGCTGTGATATCGCTGCTCTCATATCCATGACTTTACTCATCTTTTGTCCAATAAAGCATGTGATGCATGCAGTACAGCAGTGTTTTGATAATACAGCCAAAACATGACACCAGTTTAGAGATGACAATCTCATGATGGTGTAGGCCATTCACCTTAGCCTCTAGGAGCACAGCAACAATAACAACAATAGATATCTCAGGAGCCTATTCTACCTGGATAAAACTGCCATACAGGCATACAACCACATCTGTTTTACCGTAGATTGTGAAGGGGAGACAGCAGAACATTGGCTGTCAGGAGCCATGACATGGACAAGAATCCTTGGTTCCCTGTGCCTAGAACTCTGAGGTCAAGTATCTCCTCCATTTACCCAAACCCAGCCATTGGGGCACACCAATCCTGCATCTAGATCTGCTCCATAAAAGCCAGGTCTGTGTCAGTCAGCAATCTTGGGGCATTTGAGAACTGAAAAACTGGTGTTTGCTCATATACATCTCAGCTGAGATCAAGATGATGAGAACCACACCATCAACCTACCATTTGCTCTCCATGTCCAACTATTTGGAAATCACGGTGGCATTTCAGGGATGATGTGGCACCTGAAACTGAGAATTTCAGTGGAAGAATCTTTCTAAAGGGAGCCTGAATATAGTGATTTTTGGTATCCTGTAGTTACAGTTTCTTAAAAGCCACTGCTGAGATCAGAAGACCACCTGTAGTCTCATACTAATCTAAGGCTGAATGCCTTTAAAAAGATTAGAAACCTTTTTAGAAAACCTAATTTTTCAGAGCAGAATAAGAAAACAACAATAGCTTTTCAACAATAAACTTTACAGTAATTATAAATGACCATCCAAAACTCAGAATCATCTTTAGTAGGATATCATGCTTCCAAAAGGAAACTCATACAGGGATCTTTAATTGGAAGATGGAGAGTGAGAGTATAAAATAATAATAAAATAGTTGTGGTTATAATTTTGAAAAACACAAAAGTAAAAATCATAGTATCAATTTTTTATTCATATGTAACATCACATTCGTCTTTAAGACATAAAAATAAACAGAAAACTACAAAAGTTTGTGTTTGTGATTTAATATGAAGATAGTAAACAAGTAAAGGTATAATAGATACAGTGCTGTCAAATATTTCAGTGTAAGTTTCTATATATTAATAATTCTTAAAGTATACATAAAGTTATTTTCCTCAATCTAGCTCTTTTTCTTTATCAGTTGATATAATTTCATTTTTATCTATCTACCCTCTGCTGAGAAAATATTTTTCAATACTGTAATAGAGTGAGTATTTTAAAATGTATTGTGTTGTGTGCCATAGAGTTAGAATTGACCCCTAGCTGACCTTCCAGTGGGTTTTCAGAGGCAGTTAATTGCACAGGAGGAGATTGCCCATCCTTCACCTGTGGAGAAGCTGGTGACCTTGAACTGCATTCAGGTTCTTGATAGTGGCCAGAAGGTATGCTACAATCCTGAAGCCATGTAGTTCAAGGCTACCAGCTCCTCCAAAGGAGAAGGACGGACAATCTCCTTCATGTGATTCACTGTCTCTGAAAAGCCTCCAGAGTGTCAACTATGGGTCAGTTCCAACTCTTGGTACATCACAACAACATCAATGCGAAGTTGAGAACAACTCATAGTGACCCTATGAACAAAAGATCTGAACCCTGTGCCATCTTCACATTTCCTGACACACAAGAGTCCATTGTAGCAATCACCATGTCAATCCAAATGGTTAAGGGTCTTCCTCTCCTTCACTTACCCTCCATCCTTCTCAGCATCATGTCCCTCTCCACAGAATAGCTCCTTCTGGCAATATGCCCAAAGTATGTGAGGGGAAGCCTCATCATTCTTGCCTCCAAAAAGAATTCCAGCTGCAACCTCTCCAAGACATATCTGTTTATTCTTTTGTCCATCTGTAGGATGTTCAGTGCTCTTCTCCAACACCATAGCTCAAAGGTGTCAATTCTTTATCTGTTATCCTTTTTCATTGTCCAACTTTGAGATGCACAGCAAGTGATTGGAAAGACCATGGCCTCAATCAGATGCACCTTAGTCCTTAAACGGAAATAATTTCTCCTCAATAATTTGCAGGGGTCCCTAACAGGTCCCTAACAGAGTTTCCCAATGCAATGCATCTTTTTATTTCCTGTCTGCTGGTACCAAGGATGTCAATTTTGGAGTCAAACAAGATGAAGCTATTGACAGTTTCAATTTTCTCTCCATCAGGATTTTGTCTATTGGTACATTGGTAAAAATCTTTTGTTTTCTTTACATGAGATGCAATCCATATTGAAGGCTGTATAATTTGATCTTCTGCAACAAATGTTTCAAGTCCTTACTTTTAGCAAGCAAAGTTCTGTCATCTGCATAACACAAGCTATTGTTGAGTCTCTCTCCAATCTTGATGCCACACTCCTCTTTATAGAGTCCAGTTTCTTAGATAATTCACTCAGCATACAAATTGAATAGGTATATAAAGAGAATACAACCCTGACATACTCCCTTCTCATTTTTAAACCATGCAATGTTTCCCTGCTCTGCTGGTTGTTTGACCTGTCTAAAAGTCTCCAATTTACATCAGTTGCATTCTGGAGGGTAAGTTGTCTTGATTTCATTGAAAGTTGTGTGCAAACTGTTTGGGACATTTTTTATTTTGTTAACAATCAAATGTAAGCTGATTGGTTGCTTTGATTTAGTTATCAACTGAAAAGCTTGAAGCCTCTTGTTCAAGTAATCATGGCTTGGAGGGTGTTGTTAATTGTGTTTGGAAAGAATATTGTTCTAAGTGGTACAGCACTTATCTGTCAGTTTGCTATACTAAGATAACTTGGGGTTGCTTTGATACTGAAAGTGGTGGCACTGTGTGTTAAAAGCCATAAGGGATACCCATGGTAAATAGATTTTGGTGGAGCTCCCTGACTGAGGCAGACTAAGAAGGATGTGCCATCTGTTTCTTAAATAACAGGCCTTTGAAAACCCTATGAACAACAACAAAAGTAGAGTGAATATTTAAACAGAGTATACCATTTATGCAGGAAACTCAATGGAACATAACAACATCAACATACTATATATTATTAAATTTATTATTCAGAAAAGTTGCCAAGAACAGGACTGACATCAGGGTTTAGCGTGAGACTGAGAAAAATTTGATAAATTATGTATACTGCATTGAAACAGTTGAGGGAGAGAACTGTTTGAAAGCAATATATGATTGGGTATTATGGTTATGAGAAGAGTCCCGAACGAAGGTTGTTGCATAGTGGAATGTACTCAAGGAGGGGGGAAAGGGGACTCTATACCAATGAAATAATTTTTCTTTTACTTTTCAAAGAGAAGCGTGAACTGAGGGGAGGGTGGGGAGGGAGAAAAATGCAACAATGAAAGCCAAAATCTCTGTAAACATTCAATAAAATTATTTTTTTTTAAAGTTACCAAATACTAAAAAGGAGACTATCAATAAAAAAAAAAACAAGAGAATGTAGTAAAATAATAATGTTTTATTTCCTTGGTAAGTTAATTGGTGCAAGTACACTTCATATTTCTATCTGCTCCATGGGTCAAATTTTCCTTGATTAATTATAAAGAAACTATTAATTCCTTCTTTATCTGCATATTATTTCTAGCATTAAGTATCTTCTGATATCATAGGATTTGGTGATCACACTAATAATCATGAGCTATTTTGAGATTTGATGAATCTTATATTTTTGAATTTTGATAATCATGATGCATTGTTTCAGCTTCTCTTATATAAGATAGGAGCTCCCATTGTTTGATTACTAATTTAAATTCACATTTTCTTGATCCATTTCCGTTTATTGACTGTGATAAAAACATACTAAGGAATATGTTTAATATTCAGTATTTTAAATATTCAGATGTAATTCTATTCTTTGAATTGACTTTCAAATAATTTTTTGTACAGACATACAATACTTACTTTGTTACTTCAGTATTTTTCAAGCATGCAATTCTGTAACATTAACTACATTATTTAGTGTGTAATTGTATCTACGATATTTCCATTTCCTTGGAAAAGGATGACATTTTCTGAATTATATAATGAATTTTAATTTAATAAATTAATTTGAATTAATAGCTTGCCTCTCTACTTTTCTAATAAGTATAGAAACTGAAAACACTTTAAGTACATTAGAATTTTTGGGAACACATTTTATTTTTACTCTAAAGTTTCTATCTAACTGTCTATTGGTAGCAGTAGAACATCTCAAGTGAGAATGTCAATTATAAATGCCATCATAAAAATGGATTTGTATCTATGCACATCCAAAAACTTTTCCAACAGGGTAAAATAGGAAGCCACAGATTGGGAAAAAAGTATTTGGTAATGACATGTCAGATAAGGGACTTATATCTAGAATTTGTAAAATACTTCTGCACCACAACAATATAAAGGTAAACAATCCAGTTGAAAAATGGGCACAGGATATGAACAGACACCTCACCAAAGAAGACATTCAGATGGCAAACACTTGAAGAAATATTCAAAATCCCTAGCTCTAAGAGCGATGCAAATCAAAACAACTGTGAGATATCATTTCACCCCAATAAGAATAGCAAAATTCAACAGAACAGCAAGCAACAAATGCTGGCAAGTTTGCAGAGAAATTTAAACTCTCATTCACTCTTAGTGGGAGTGTAAAATGGTGCAACCATTATAGAAGGCTGTATGGCACTTTCTCAAAAATTTGCAAATAGAAATACCATTTGAGCCAGAAATTCCACTACTGGGAATATACCCTAAAGAAACCATAAATGCCATGCAAGCGGATACATGTACACCCATGTTTATTGCTGCTTTGCTCACAATAGCAAAGAGTTGGAAACAAACCAAGTGCCCATCAACAAACTAATGAATAGAGAAGCTCTAGTATATTCACACAACAGAATACTATGCTGCATTGGAAAAACAAGGAACTAATGAAATATTATACAAAATGGGTGACCCTTGAGGACCTTATGCTGGGTGAAATATCTCAGTCACTATAAGACAAATACTGGATAATGCCTCTGTTATAAAAGAGGACTGACACAGGGGTTGAGGGGAGACCAAAGAAAAGCGGATAAATAATGTATACTGCATTGAAACAGGTGGGGGAGAGAACTGTTTAAAAGGGATATATGATTAGGTATTCTTGTCATGACAGGAGTCCAAAATGAAGGCACCATAGTGAAGTAGACTTGGGAGGAGGGATTGTATAACAATGAAAGAATTTTTCTTTTACTTTTCAAAGAGAAGAGTGAATTGGGGGTTGGTGTGGGCAGGAAGAAAAGTGTAACAATGAATGAATAGAAATCCAAAGTCTCTGTAAACTTTCATTAAAATAAATCATAATAAAAAAAGAATTTGTATTTTTATTATATTGCAATTAATTTTCCATAAATCAAGAAGGATGACATTGGTCAAGTATTTTGTTTACTAAAAACATTTAATAATTGATCTAATTATTTCCAATGCATGACATATTGCTTAATATGTCCATACTTGAAACTTTAAACAGATTTCTATTGTGAATTTCAGTGTATGTTTTGAAATTATTCCTTACAATCAAACAATGTCAAGGAGAAGTACAATTATACTTCATATTTAGATAAAAGGTAGAAAGAGAATTGATTATTTTAAATTTAAGAACAATGATGATAGTATATTTTGAGAAAGAAATACATAAGAATTGCACTGTTAATCACTAAAACAAATTCTATTTCGTTAAAGATAAATTAGTATAAATCCTCATACCTGGATTTCTTTGAAAAGAGTTTATAGCAGCATGCTACTTGCTCTATGATGTTTAAGACAAATATGATTTCTGAATATATATCTTGGTCTCTAAAGCATTTGAGACTAAAAGGATGAAAATCTTGGAAACTACTAGATAAATAAGTGATCATAATTAGATTGCAAAGTTCATTTTTTATCCAATCCCAAAGAGATTTTCTTATGCTGAAACCAGTGTATTTCTGTGGGGAGTTTCTGTCCCTAAACATTAGTTAGTTAAAAATAGTTAAAGATAAATTAGAATAAATCCCTATAGCTAGGTTAGAAAGAATTTGTAGCAGCATGCTACTTGCCTTATGATGTTAAGACAAATATGATTTCTGAATATATATCTTGGTTTCTAAAACATTTGAGGCTAAAAGAATGAAAATCTTGGAAACTACTAAATAAATAATTGATCATAATTGGATTGCAAAATTCATTTTCTAGCCAATCCCAAAGGAATTTTTTTTAAAAAGAATGCATATTTTAATATAGAATTTATGTTGTTGTTTAAAGCAACAAATATTACACAGTGAAAAATTTATTACAAATACAGTAATAAATGGAAATTAAAAATAAATGTACACATTACCAAGATCTTTACAATAAATTACAATGTACAATCCATCACAGTGAAATTGTATACAAAGCTTCTAATGTGAACAGGGAAAGAAATATTTCAAGTAGGCCTTTAATCTAGATATAATAAACTTTATACAGTATCAAATAATATCAAAAATATAATTTTTATATTATGTTTATAAATTATTGTTTCATATATCATAAAAAACCAAGGTCAAAAGTGTTGTGTAAAACAAAGTCAAAGTTGTTATTCTTGATAAGAGCTAAGAAAACATCTGTCCCAAGTGAGAAACTTTAAGCAGTTTCACTGGAATTTCCCAAAAGGATTTTCTGATTCTGAAATCAGTGTGTTTATGTGGGGAACTTCAGTCCCTAAACATAGAAATCATTTGGCATTAACTTTGAAAGTGTAGTTAAAGTAAATGACTCTTACTAATGTCTGACATGGAGACTGTAATGATGGGCTCAAGTGTGTTGAATATGGTGAGAAAGGCATGACATGCGGCAGGTTTTAGATCCATTGTTCATAGTGTCTCTATGAATTGTAGATAACTCACAGGCATATAAATCCAGCAAATTTTTAAATGATGTTCATCATCTTGTGTGTAAAATAGATAATGAATGAAAATATTTCTCAAGATTAATTTATAATTTATTGTAGGAAGTATTTTAGCATTGCTTATGAAAAATAATTAGAATTTTGTGAGGAAACATAAAAAATATATAGTTTACCCTGGATCCTGACTTCCACATTGTCATTGGATTATATCCAGTAACTTCATGTATTATTAAAAGAATTTTACTATTACTATGAAGTCCCCAAAATAGCTGATGATTTAAAAGTATGTAGTCATTCTTCTCAATTGTCCTCATAGTCCTATGACTCTGTGGCTTTGTGGATTTATGCTCTAGTCCACAGATAGTTGTCAGCTAACCGATTGAATCTGTATGGCAAGCAAATCAACAGAGAAGCTAGATTATATAAAGAAGAATTTGGCAGCAGCAGTGAAGGAAGACTCATTAACAACCCACCATATGCAGATGACATAACCCTGCTTGATGAAAATGAGGAGGACTTGAAATGCTTCCTAAAGAAATTCAAAGACTAAAGCTTGCAATATGGATTGCATCTCAATGTCAAGAACACAAAAATCCTCACCACTAGGCAAATAAGTAACATCATGGATAGAGGAAAATAATGAAATTTTCAATTATTTCATCTAGGATCCACAATCAGCACCCTTTTTTATCGGAAGTCAAGAGATCAAAAGAAGTATTATACTGGACAATCAGCTGTCAGGAAACTCTCCAAATTACTGAGTAGTAATGATGTCAGTTTGAAGACTAAAATGTGCTTGTTTCAAGCCATGAGTTTTTTTCAGTCATTTGCTCTACGTCTTAGAGCTCAACAATAAATAAGGATGACAGAAAAAATGATGCTTTTGAATAATGGTTTTAGAGAAGAGTAATAAATATCTCATAGACTGACAAAAGAATGAACACATGTCATGTAGAATGTGCAGCCACAGTGCTACTGTGAGGCAAAAGTAATGCTTTGCCTCACATACTTTGACCATACTGCTAGGAGAGGCTGTTCCTTATAGACAGACATCATGCTCGGAATGGTGGAGAGTCAGGGGAAGAGAGGAAGACCATGAAAAGATTAATTGACACAGTGACAACTGCAATGATCACAAGTATGTCAGAGCCTGTGAAGATGGTAGAACTTAGAAGAACAGAGTTCAGATCTGTTGTTCACAGTTTTGATGTAAGTCATACTTGACTCAATGATACCTAACAATAACAACATCTATTTATAACTCATCTTATCTTTAATAGTTAGTATTCAATGCCTCCAAACTCTTCTGGAGATGATTTTAAATTCAGATAAACTCAAGTTTCTTGTGGACTTGTCTTCATTTTCTTCAAGAATAAATTATCAAAATGGATGTCAGAGGGGGACTCTAAATTGCATTAGAAAATCAAGAAGCTAAAACAAGAAATGCTCAACTAAAACAGATAGATAGACTATTTCATTGTGTAGTGTCTAAAAAGATAAAATAAGACAAAGGGGCAAGGGCCATGAGCTTTTCTCTGAAAGGGACAGAGGGAGTAAGAATAGCACAGCTCTTCACTGCCCTAGAGTAGAAAGCAGACCAAGAACCTGCAGTCCAGCTCCCAGGTGCCTGTAGAGCACACTAACAGCAAGAGGTTCATTTATTTGTTGCTGAATCAGACTCACAGTTATGGTTCCAACAATGGGGAAGAGTGGGGGAGGCAAAGAATACCACCAAAATCAAGTTAGCCCAAGATTCAAGGCACAATTCCTCAATTAGTGCAGACTTTGGTTTCAGTTCAGCAGTCAAATCCAAATCATTCAGCAAAATTTGCCTCCAAGCAAATAAGCATCCAGCAAGTTATAAGTCAGTTTCTCCTTCAACCTTCTGGCAAGAGTAGCAAACACCTTTATCTATGACTAGCACAAATGCAAGAAGCCTCAGGGTATGCCTTGCCACCATTTCTCCACAGAAATTCCATTCTTTCCACATCCAAGTTCTCGCTCTTACCAGCGTCTTGCTACTATAATCCTAGCTCACCTCAAGTCTTTACTGACTCAAGTCTTGCTATCCAATGTGCTAAACATTCTTTCTCTTACCCTAGTTCCACAGCGATTGGTGATTTGCAAAGCCATACTGATTTGCAAGATCATATAGCTACAGTTACAGAAGCTGGAGACAAGAGAGGGCTAATTGTAATGGCTAAAAAGAAAAAGCAAACTTTTAAGCCAACACTATAGGAAGCCTGAGAAGACATAAGATTGTATAATGAATTTGCAAAAAGCTGGAGTTGGGAAAGAAAAAGGGAAGAACTTGCTTAGCATATATAAAGTTTAAAATCTGAAAAACAAATTCAAACTTCGAGTTGCAATGCTGAAAGGTGTAATGGGAAAAGTCTTAATGATCCAGGAAGCATCAAAAGAGGATGTAAAGAATACAAAGAGTCTGTAACAGAAGAATTGGTTGATGCTGAAATATGTCAGGAAGTGCCATACAAACAAGAGCCAATGGTAACAAAGGAAGAAGTTGAAACTGCACTGAAGTAATTGAAAAAAAAAAAAAAAGGCCACCAGAATTACCATCTTGTGATTAGCTACTGTAATTGGTATTGTTTTTCTTATTTCTTTTGTTTTTGTACAGAAATAGAGTGATTTTTTTAAGTTGATCTTGTAACCTGCTAATTGGCTGAATTGATCAACTATGTCCAACAGTTTTCTTGCTGAATATTTAAGAATTTTAAAGTATACTATTATATCGTGTGCATCTAGAGATAATTTCACCTCCTTTTTACCAATTCAGATTCTTCTTTATTTCCTTCTTTTGTCTTAGTGCTCTTTATAAGTCTTCCAATACAATACTGAATAAGAGTAATGCTAGTGAACATCTTTCCCTAGTTCTTCAATGGAATGCTTTTTGGCTGTTAGTTTAGAGTATACCCCCTTAATTATATTGAAGAATTTCTCCTCTATTTTGAATTTGTTGGTATTCTTACGAGGCAAGTGAGTTGAATATTGTCAAAAACATTTTCTGCATCAGTTGAGGTGATCATGTGGTTCTTATCCTTTGTTTTAATGATGCAGTGGATTACATTTATTGGGGTATTTTTAGTGTTGAATCATCCTTGCATGCATGTTATGAATCCCAGGTAGTCACCATGTATATTGTTGTATTCTATTGATATATTGTTGAGTTCTATTGGCTTAGAATTTTTAAAGGATTTTAGGGTCTATATTCCTGAGTATTATTTGATTATATTTTCCTGTTTTGGTCATGTCTTCACCTGACATTGATTTTAGGCGTATGCTCATTTTATAGAATGAATCTAGAAATATTTCTAATTCTTCTATTTTCTGAAATACTTTATGTAGAATTAATGATCGCTTTTTTCTGGATGTTTTGTGAAATTTGCTGGTAAAGCCATTTGGCCAAGAGCTTTTATTGTTGTTGGAATTTTTTTAAATGATCTGTTCAATATCTTTTTTTGTGATGGGTCAGTAGAGGTGTTCTACTTCATTCTATGTCTGTTTGGATAGGCTGTGAGTTTTGAAGTATTTGTCCATTTTCTCTGTTGTTAGGTGCCATCAAGTTGCCTGGACTTATAGCGACCCAATGTGAAACAGTTCTGAATCTTGCTCTATCCTAAGACAAATTTATTGTCTTTCACACACCTACCATCATTACCTCAGTCACTGATTCAATCCATCTCATTGAGGGTCTTCTTTTCTTGCACTGTCTCTCCACTCTCCCAATAATAACGTCCTTCTTCAAGGACTGGTCCCTCCTTGCAACAGGCCCAAAGTATGTCACATGGAGCTTCAGAGTCCTTGCCTCCAAGAGCAGCTTGTGTTCACCCTCTTCAGGATGAACCTGTTTGTACTCTTAGCAGTCCATGGTATTCAGTACTTTTTTAAAATTAATTTTAATGAACATTTACAAAGACTTTGTATTTTCATTCATTCATTATTGTATTTTTCTCCCTACCCACCCTGTCCCTACAATTTGCTCTTCTCTTTGAAAAGTGAAAGAAAAATTCCTTCATTGTTACACTTGATCTTAGCCAAAAGGCCGAGAAGCGATAAATTCCTTCATTGTTATACAATCCTTCCTCCCAACTGCACTCCACAATGAAGCTTTCATTCTGGACTCCTGTCATGATAATAATACCTAATCATATATCCCTTTTAAACAGTTCTCTCCATCATCTCTTTCAATGTATAAGTTAGTATACATTATTTGTTCTCTCTTTTTCAGTCTTCCTACAACCCCGTTAGTCTCATTATATAACAGTGGCACTATGCAGTATTTGTCCTTTTGTGACTGAGGTATTTCACTCAGTATAATGTCCATCAGAGTCATTAGTTTTGAATAATATTTCATGAGTTCTTTGTTTTTCACTGCAGCATAGTATTCCATTGTGTGAATATACCAGAGCTTCTCTCCATCTGTTTGTTGATGGGCACTTAAGTTGTATCCAACTCTTTGCTATTGTGAACAAAGCCACAATGAACATGAGTGTACATATATCTTCTTGGTTGGCAGTTATTGTTTCTTTAGGGTATATTCCCAGTAGTGGAATTGCTCGGTCAAATGGTTAAGCCCATTTGCAACATTTTTACCATAGTGCTTGCACCATTTTACATTCCTACCAACAGTGAATAAGGGTTCCAGTTTCTCCACAACATCACCAGCATTTGATGCTGTTTGCCACTCTGTTGTATTTTTCTATTCTTACTGGGGTGAGATGATATCTCATAGTTGTTTTGATTTGTATCTCTCTTAGAGCTAGGGATTTTGAACATTTCTTCATGTGTTTGTTGGCCATTTTAATTGTCTTCTTTGGTGAAGTGTCTGTACATATCCTGTGCCCAATTTTCAATTGGGTTATGTACCTTTATTTGAGGTGCTCTAGTATTTTATAAATTCTAGATATAAGTTCCTTATCTGACATGTCATTACCAAATATTTTTTTCCAGTCTGTGGCTTCCCTTTTAACCCTATTGGAGAAGTTTTTGGATGTGCATAGGGATTTGATTCTTTGAAGGTCTCATTCATTGATTTTATCCTTTCCTGGTTGTAGATTTTTAAGGATGCTTGAGACTGTTCATGCTGTGGATTAGGATGTCTAGAATTCTTCTAAGCTTTTCTTTGATGAAGTTTATATTCCTTGGTTTTAGTCCTAGGTTCATGATCCACTTTAGGTTAGTTTTTGTGTATGGCATGAGGTGTGAATCTTGCTTGAGTTTTCTGCAGAGAGTTTTCCAATTTTGGTAACACCATTTGTTTAAAAGGCTGTCATTTCCACACTAAACTGATTTCATCTCCTTGTGAAAAATCAGTTGATCATAGGTGGATGGGCTGATTTCTGGGTTCTCAATTCTATTCCATTGATCAATATATCTGTCATTGTACCAGTACCACTTTGTCTTGAACACCGGGGCTGTGAAGTAGGATTTGAAATCAGGGAGTGAGATTCCTACTTAGTTTCTCTTTTTAGGAGTCCTTTGCTTATTTGGGGCTTCTTTCCATTCCAAATGAAGTGGAGACTGCCTTTTCCATTCCATTGAAGAATGGAACTGGTATTTATATTGGGATTGCACTGGATGTGTAAATTGCCTTTGGTAATATTGCCATTTTCACAATATTGAGTATGAACAAGGTATATTCTTCCATTTCTCCAGACCTCCTTTTGTTTCTTGTAGTAATGTTTTGCGATTTTCTTGGAAAATCCTTTGTGCTTCTGGTTAGATTACCTCCTAGTATTTAATCTTGTGATTAGCTTTTGTGATGGGTATTGTTTTTCTTAACTTCAGCTCTGCATTCTCTTTGGTATTGTAGAGAAATCCAACTGATTTTTGTATGTTGATCTTGTATCCTGCCACTTTGCTGAATTGGTCAACTATGTCCAGGGGTTTTCTTGCTGAACCATTAGGAATTTCTAAGTATACTATCATTACTTGTGACTAGAGAGATAATTTTACCTCCTCTTTGTCAATTTGAATAACTCTTATATCCTTCTCTTGTCTTATTGCTATCGCTAAGACTTCCAATACAATATTGAGTAAGAGAGGTGATAGTGGCCATCCTTGTCTAGTTCCTGTTCTTAAAAGGAATGCCTTTAACATCTCTCCATTAAGAACAATGTTGACTCTCCAGTTTACATATTATATACCACTTACTATGTTGAAGAAATTCCCCTCTAGTCTTATTTTGTTGAGTGTTTTAGTCAGGAAAGAGTGTTGGATTTTGTCAAAGGCCTTTTCTGGATTAATTGATAGGATTATGTGGTCCTTGTTCTTTGCTTTGTTAATGTGATTAATTACATTGATTGTTTTTCTTATGTTGAACCATCGTTGCATACCTGTTACAAATCCCTCTTGGTCATAGTGTATTGTTTCTTTGATGTATTGTTGGATTCTATTGGCCAGGATTTTATTCAGGATTTTTGCGTCTATGTTCATGAGAGATATTGGTCTATAGTTTTCTATTTTGGTGGTGCCCTTTCCTGGCTTTGAAATCAAGGATACATTTGCTTTATAGAATGAATCTGGAAGAATTACATCTTTTTCTATTTCCAACTCCTTGTGTTGTTGATAGTTTCTTTTTTTTTTTTTTGGTATTTGTTTTCTATTTCATTTATTTCTGCTCTAATTTTTAGAATTTCAGGTTTTTTTTAGAGGGTGTTGGTTTTTTTGCTGTTCTTTTTCAATTTGTTTGAGATGTTAGTTTAGTGAGTCAATGGTCATTTTTTAAATGCCTTTTTAATGTATTTACTTATGGCTGTAAATTGACCTTTGATTACTGCTTTGGTTATTCCCCAAAGGTTTTCGTAAGTGGTTTTTTCATTGCCATTTGTTTCAAGAAACTTTTTAATTTCATTTTTTATTTCTTCTAGTACCCAATCATGTTCAAGCAAGGTGTTGTTCAGCTTCCAAATGTATGGGTTTTTCTCTTCTATCCTATTGTTATTAATTTCTAATTTTGTAACATTGTGGTCTGAGAAGATGCTTTGTATTATTTCTATGTTTTTTAATTTCTTGATACTTGTCTTGTGACCTAAAATGTAATTTATTCTGGAGAACATTCCATGTACATTAAAGAAAAAGGTATACTGTGCTTTGGGGGGGGTGCATTAGCCTATGAATATCTATGTGATTGAGTTGGTTTATTGTGTGATTTAATTCTTCAGTGTCTTTGTTGAGTTTCTTTCTTGTAGTTCTAACTTTTCTTGAGAGTGGTGTATTGAAGTCTCCAAGTACTAGAGTAATGTTGTCTATTTCCTTTTTCAGTTTTGTTAATGTTTATTTTATATATTTTGCAGGTCTTTCATTTGCTCCACAGATACTTATTTTTGTTGTGTCCTCTTGTTCAATTGACCCTTTAAGTATTATGTAGTGACCTTCTTTGTCCTTTGTGATGGTTTTTCCATTGAAATTTATTTTATCAGAGATTAATATAAAATGGCTACCATTTGCTTGGTATATTTTCCCCCACCCTTTACTTTTTAGTCTTTATCTTAATTTTTCAGATGTATCTCTTGTAGACAACATATTGATGGATTTTGTTCTTTTATCCAATCTGCTACTCTTTTTCTATTCAGTGGTGCATTTAAACCATTCACAGTCCGTATGATTATTGAGAGGCAAGGTTTTATTGCTATCATTTTGTTGAGTTCCTTTTAGTGTTGTTGCTAGTTACTTTGGTCCATCCTACTTTGTGTGGCACTTCTGTAAGAAGGACATCTCTCAGTGTTTCCTGCATTGCTGGTCTTGTTTTTACAAACTTTCTTAAGCTTTGTTTTTCTGGGAATATCTTGATTTCTCCTTTATATTTGATGGACAGTTTCACGGGGTACAGTAGTCTTGGTTGACAACTGTGTTCTTAAGTGTTTGATTTATGTCATTACACTGTCTTCTTGCTTGCATGATTTCTGCTGAGAAATCTGCACTTAATCTTATTTGCTCTCCCTTATAGGTTACTTTTTGTTTCTCCCTTGGTGCTTTCAGAATCCTCTCTATGTCTCTAGTTCTTGCAAATTTGACTATGATATATCTTGGTGTTTTTCTTTTCGGGCCTATTCTATATGGTGTTTGCTCAGCTTCTTGAATATATATTTTCTCATTCTTCATTATGCCTGGGAAGTTTGCTTCTAGTAATTCTTCCACAACTTTATCAGTGCCTTTACTTTCTTCCTCTCTTTATGAGATTCTGATGGTGTGCATATCATTTCTTTTGATGGTGTCCCACATTATTCTTAGGCTTTCTACTTTTTCTTTTTTTTTTTATTTTGCTTTTTGCTGTAGCAGATCCTCAGAGACAATTCTATCTTTTATTTCACTGGTTCTGTGTTCCATCTCTTCAAGTCTGTTCATGTATCCCTCCATCATGTTGACAGCATCTGAAACCTTGAACTTCATATTCTGGATCCTGATTTCTTGTTTTCTAATGCCTTGTTAGTTTTATCTGTATTGTTTTGGATTTTTTTTTTTTAGCTCCTCCTGATTTTTGCTTGCAGTGTCCTGTAATTCTTCAAGTTTGTTTTTCACCCATTGAAAATATTCAATAATTTTTCTTTTGAATTCTGTGTCAGAAAGTTCCATTAGACTTTCTGGCTTCAGGAATCCATTGCTATTGTGTCTCCTTGGGGGGAGGGTGCCACACCTGCCTTGCCAGCTGCATGGTCTACGGCATCAGTGTGACAAGCGATGCGTGACTACAGGCTGCCAGGGTCCTCCAGCATGATGAAGGCAAAGGTTGAGCTGAAGCCCGGATATTTGTGGAGATGTCTCACTCAAACTCTAGGGCTGAGTCAGGATTATAAAGTGTTCTGGGGAATGGGGTCTATTATGTTTAGTTACTTTCTCCATCTGTTTTGCTTTTCTTCCTCAAGTGTTCCTGCAATTCCAGAAAGTCCTGGAAAGTCAGAGAGCACTGTGAGTAATCATTACTTAGAAGAAAGGCTGGATGTTCCTGGAAATGGGAGGCAACCAAATCTAGTTGAAAGAATTCAGAGCATTGAATACTTCATTGAAAATATATTAAGAAATATTTCTGTAAATGAATCAGATAACACACCCTTTGCTATGCTTGTATGTCATCTGGATAATGATTCTAATGTGCCTTTGTATAAAGCTTTGGACTAGTTAAAGAATAAAACGAGCTAGGCCTCCATAGTGTACATTAAACCCTACTGAAAAAACTGAAGTATTAGCTGGAATTTCAAAAGCAATAGAGCATTATAAAGAGTCATATTATTGCCATGTTCATTATATAGCAACCGCCTGTCAGACTTTACAAAAAGTGAAAGAAACTTTTGAGAAGTGGCCAAACTGGTAACCACACGTCTGGCGTCTTTTTGAAATGCACCTTGTAAGACCGCATGTTTATGATGTTATCCTTTATTAATAGCTTACTGATCTGTTTGCGTCAGCTGTTTCTTACAACAGCAAATGTTAGATTTTTCGAAGTAAATGTCATGTATCTAGCATAGTGACAAGAAGGATTGTATAAAAAGTTCATTTATACTCAGTAAAGTTAGCAGCATCACAATCTCTCTCTAGTGTTGTGTTGTCTGTCCCGCCGAATCCGTTCCCACCTGACATCTTCACCACATCCCTGGGTCAGTGTCGAGACCGCTCACATCCCGGTCTGCGACAGGAGGGGGAGTGATATCTTGCTTTGGGCTTGTGTGGGGAGTGAGGTAGTCGGCTTCTTTCTTGATATTGCTGTGGTAGAGTGTATTGTGCCTAAGATGATAGCTGGTTCTTGATCTGATGTTACTGCTCCAGAGGAAGGTTGGGAAGGCACACAAATAGATGCACCTAGGGTGGGTGAACACACAGACACACATTTATGGGGGTAGGGGGCAATGTGCATACAGATGCACACAGGAGGAGAGTTCAATGGGGACCTCACTCAGTTTCCTGCTGGCCTACTTGCTCCTGGGGAGTAGGTCCCACTACTGCTCCCTGCTCCCTGCTATGGCTCTCAGCTCCCCACCATGACTCACTGCACCCCACAGAGGCTTGCTGTACCCAGCCAACACTTGCTGTACCCCACCGGCTGTTGCAGCTTTTATGGATCTCAAATGTCCGCATTGATATACAGCAATATTTTG